>NC_064638.1:343686361-343987270 GCF_023864345.2 Schistocerca serialis cubense | reverse complement strand
CGTCCAACAGATTATTGAAACAGAAGCCAATGGCCACACAACATTTTTGATTCAGTAGGGAATCTATACATCGCAACGTTACTCCAAAATACGTCGACATTAAGTCAAAGAGAAAATTTAGAGTATCGGCGTTTGAAGTCGACTGAAGAAAGATTCTACTGCCACCAACATACGGACAACAAAAGGATCACGAGGATATGATACGATAAATCGGGGCTCATAAGGAGGCATATAGACAGTCGTTTTCCCTTCGCTCCATTTACGAGTGGAACAGGAAACCAAATAAGTATTAGTGGTGCAGGATACCCTCCGCCACGCACCGTACGGCTGGTTGCAGAGTCTCTCTGTGGATGTAGATGTATATGAAAGTGTACTTCCTTAGCTGCAACGAAAGCTATCGAAATCGGTGATAGCACGTGGGTAAGAGAAGAAGTTCGAAACTGGTACAGAATCTGTGATAAATTTTGGAAATTTGTGGAACGATCTTATGGGACCAAACTTCTGCTGTCATCAGTCCCTAAGCTTACACATTACTTAATCTAACTTAAACTAACTTATGCTAAGGACAACACACACTCCCATGCCCGAGGGAGGACTCGAACCTCCGACGGGGGGCAACCGCGCGGACCGTGACAAGGCGCCTAAGACCGCGCGGCTAAACAGCGTTGCTCCATGTTAATGTAAGTTCAGTTTCGATAACGATGTAGTGAAGGCGTAAATGCACCAAAAGTATCTGCTCCCAAAAGAAACCACTGACAACTCCAGCTCATAATGAACACGTTCCTGATCTAATCAAATGTAGCAGTTACTATGGATGATCTCAAAGAGTGAAAGTTATTAAATATACTCCGCAATGCACAATCTCTGAAAGACAGACAGCTAGATGTGCTAGAACATAAAGACGCGTTACGTGACGAGAGTGTACGAATAAATTGGGTGGCTACTATTTAAAAATTGCTGCCACTGTTAGTGACTAACTCCCACGCAATGAAATCAGTGTTTTAAGCAAGTTTGTCTCCTACAGTCTCTTCGTTACCAAAGCCGATGAAGGGAACAGTTCCTTAGAACAATTGACTATGTTAGTAAAGTGAACCGGTTCCTTGACAGTTACGACTTCCAACATGTACAAAAAGAGCCGACTTCAGCTTTCAATGGCGAAATAAAAATCACCATCAAGTCGTGTGAAAGTATTACACTGAACTACCAAAGAAACTGATATAGGCATGCGTATTCAAATACAGAGTTAAGTAAACAGACAGAATACGACACTGCGGTCGGCAACGCCTATATAAGACTACAAGTGTCCCGTACAGTTCTTATATCGGTTGCTACTGCTACAATGGCAGGTTATCAAGATTGAAGTGAGTTTGAACGTGATATTGTAGTCGGCGCAACGAGCGATGCGACACAGTATCTACAAGGTAACGATGAAGTGGGGATTTTCACGTACGACCATTTCACGAGTTTACCGTGAATATGACGAATCCGGTAAAACATCAAATCTCCGACATTGCTGCGGCCGGAAAAAGATCCTGCAAGAACGGGACCAACGACGACTGTAGAGAATCGTTCAACGTGACAGAAGTGCAACCCTTCCGCAAATTGCTGCAGATATCAATGCTGGGCCATCAACAACTGTGAGCGTGCGAACCATTCAACGAAACATCATCGATACAGGCTTTCGAAGCCGAAGGCCCACTAGTGTACCCTTGATGACTGCACCACACACGGACACACACACACACACACACACACACACACACACACACACACACACGCACGCACGCACGCGCGCACGCACATACATAAATGATAAATGGATACACTACACTATGCAAAGACTCACTATTTTACACCAAAAAGGAACACCATGTAAAAGACAACACAAACAGTTTAGAAGTGTACAGAACACACACAGACAGAGAGAGAGAGAGATAAAATATAAGCCAAATTCAAATATGACGCCAAACTCACTGGTGAACAAGTGAACACTGACTGAGCTGGGACACACAAGAACCCCAATTACAGTGCGTTTCAGAGAAGTGCAAAGTGTTTTTACGATCTTATTTGTGAAAATACGTGTTATATTTACGTGCGCTTCACAACACCTCACCATGATGCTGAGAATAAAAAGGCTTGCCACAGAAAACGTAAGTAAAAACGTATATATTCGCGAAATATCGCGACAGACTAAGATACGTTTAGTGCATAAAATGATGGGTTAACTCCCAACAAAATCTCTCATAAACATTGTTTGATTGCAGATGACAAGCTACCTGTAATAAATAATACGCAAGAGGTCCTGAAAAACCATGCAAACCGTGTGTAAAGGTATTAACAAAATAAAACGAATTATTGTTTGAGCTAAATATCCACATAATTTTGTAATCATTTAATAAAAATGTTTACATTACGTATTAAATAAAACAAAAACCCACTGATGATGGCACAGAGACACCGAAACATGTTTGGGAACTTTGAAAAAACGGTGTTTTGCATAACTGGTGGACCTTACATCCAACATTTTGTCTTACGTTATCCTGTTGAAGAGGTAACGTCATGGTGATATCTAAGAGAGGAAGGAGACACCAATCTGTCTGATGTCCAGATTACCGGCTATAAGTAACAGAGGATCCCGCACTATCACACTAAGTGCAGAGCCTATGTGACGACGACGAATGTAACCTGGAAATTTTCGTTCCCCTCGGAGCTTCCTGGTTGTGACACGACCATCGTTATGCTTTACGCAGAATCAAGACGCGTTTGAGAAGATGCCGTTCCACTCCTGTGTGTACTGTTGTCGTTGGGAGCGTCCTTGTCGGTTCATCAAGGTAAGTCGCAACAATAGCTGCCATGCTGGCAGTCCGTGGGGCTCCAGACGCTGTCGCAGGCTCTGTGTGGTTTCTTGTCTTGTTACACACAAGACCATTTCCTATCCAACTGTAGATGGCGCATCTGTGAGGTCCTACACGGCCAAGAGAACAATATGTCAGTCCTCTAGGACGCTAATCACGTGTGGCTCGCTGCATGGCGTTGAGCATAGACCTCCTGGATCCATGGGTTTCACATACGCATGACAGTTCTAGGACCACGTCCAAACACAGCACCAACATCATGGAATGATAAACTGCAGTCTCAAGAGGCCATAATCGCACCACTGTAGAATTCCGACAGATACTGGCAGCTGTTTCCCCTTGTTACACACGACATTTAAAACAATCAAATACACTACCGGCCATTAAAATTGCTACACCAAGAAGAAATGCAGATGATAAACGGGTATCCATTGGACAAATATATTATTCTAGAACTGACATGTGATTACATTTTCGACTGTGCTGCTGATCCCGGTGGAGGTTCGAGTCCTCCCTCGGGCATGGGTGTGTGTTAAATTAAAATGAAGGTCAGCGTTGGTCGTAATATTGATGTTTTATTAATAGCAGAATCGATTTTCGATCACATAGTGATCATCTTCGGTGCTGTACACATTAAACTCAGACAACCAGACGACCAACGCTGACCGTCCTTTTAATTTAACATACATGGTCGTTGTGCACACAGCACTCCATAGAGTTGTCAATGGGTGTGCGTGTTTGTCCTTAGGATAATTTAGGTTAAGTAGTGTGTAAACTTAGGGACTGATGACTTTAGCACTTAAGTCCCATAAGATTTCACACACATTTGAACATTTTTGATTACTTTTCACGCAATTTGGGTGCATAGACCCTGAGAAAGCAGTACCCAGAACAACCACCTCTGGCCGTAATAACGGCCTTGATACGCCTGGGCATTGAGTCAATAGGAGCTTGAATGGCGTGTACAGGTACAGCTGCCCATGCAGCTTCAACACGATACCACAGTTCATCAAGAGTAGTGATTGGCGTATTGTGACGAGCCAGTTGCTCGGTCACCATTGACCAGACGTTTTCAGTTGGTGAGAGATCTGAAGAATGTGCTGGCCAGGGTAGCAGTCGAACATTTCTGTATCTAGAAAGGACCGTACAGGACCTGCAACATGCGGTCGTGGATTATCCTGCTGGAAAGTAGGGTTTCGCAGGGATCGAATGAAGTGTAGAGCCACGGGTAGTAACACATCTGAAATGTAATGTCCACTGTTTAAAGTGCCGTCAATGCGAACAAGAGGTGACCTAGACGTATAACCTATGGCATCCCATACCATCACGCCAGGTGATACGCCAGTATGGCGATGACCAATACACGCTTCCAATGTGCGTTCACCTCGATGTCGCCAAACACGGATGTGACCATCATGATGCTGTAAACAGAACCTGGATTCATCCGAAAAAATGACGTTTTGCCATTCGCGCACCCAGACTCGTCATTGAGTACACCATTGCAGGCGCTCCTGTCTGTGATGCAACGTCAAGGGTAACCGGAGCCGTGGTCTCCGAACTGATAGTCCATGCTGCTGCAAATGTCGTCGAACTGTTCGTGCAGATGGTTGTCTTACAAACATCCCCATCTGTTGACTCAGGGATCGAGACCTACCAATGCGCATCTGTGAGGTCCTACAGAGCCAAGAGAACAATATGTCACTCCTCTAGGACGCTAATCACGTATGGCCGTTGACTTCTTGCATGGCGTTGAGCACAGACCTCCTGGATCCGCGGGTTTCATACACGCATGACAGTCGTAGGATCATGTTCAATCCTAGCAGGGATCATCGCGGGATGATAAAGTGCAGTCTCAAGAGGCCATAACCGCACCACTATAGAATTCCGACAGATACTGGCAGCTGTTTGTCCTTGTTACACACGACATGTAAAACGTTTTTGCCAGAAACCAAGAACAATCAAATACTATTATTGAACGCGAAGCTCGCTGCGTACTCTTCCCTTCTACACAAAACCTAGATGACGTTTCTCTTCGCTACCTTGATACGGTACGCTACGTTGATACGGTACTCATTTTCATACACAAGGAAACCAATTTGACATTTGGTGCATGCTGTCTTCATTTAGTCGCAATTTTAATCGCCAACAGCGTATTTGTAACATGAGATTCAGGATGGAGAAAACCACTTGAAGATGCTGTGTGTGGCCTGAGTAGTACGGAGTAGCCTACCTCGCCTGTTGGCGGCGACAATAGCTGGGTCCTGGTCCAGCGTCCAGCGTCCAGCGGGCCACCGCACACGCACGGCGCTAGGAGGCGCGCGATACGCCCCCGGGTGTGACGCGTTAATTAAACCGTTCCGCCGTCAAACACTGGCGCAGCGCGCACCGGCAAATTAATTCGCCTGTCGCTGACGTTGTTCCCGTTTTTGTGCCCAGCTGTCAGACTGCTCCTCGCAAAACAACAGCGCCGCACGTGCGCTGCGTCCAGTGTAAAGTGAAGTGTCCGATGCCTTCATTCCGCCGTTATAGCGAGTGCATCAACGGTGGAGGCTTAATCGATACCACTATTGGAGCACTTTGGACTTGTAAAAGAGCAGCGCTCATATAAAAGGGTTTACGACAGTTCAGTGGCTCTTCTAGTACACATTCCTCACACGCAAGCGCCTGTACGAGGCTAACAGGCAAGGTTTCTGGACCACCAACCAGGTGGAATTGATATGAAAAATTTTATTTTTTAGATTCGAACACATTCTTCAGTAACATATGTGACACTTCCAATTGCATAACCCGTCTGTTAATCGGTATTCGGATTTTTCAAGTACACATGTTGTGTGTGCGTTTCATTCATACTGAATTAAAATACTGAGTCTTTACGAAATTTTTTGATGTGGTCGATTTATGGACAATTTTATACACTCGAAAATTGTAAGTTCATGTGATGATACTGTTCCTTAATTTTCATTGGTATAGAAATAGTGGCTGTACGTACGCGGGGTCTAACTTCTATCGAAGAAGGCTGCGCCAAAACTGCATGCACAGATGAAACATTGTGAAAGTACACAATGGAGTATTATATAACTGTGACTGAAAGTAGATGCAACAGCTGATTCCATTTCATTTTCTCATTGCTTTTCATTTTCTGAGGACTATACTTCGTCTCACGCTGATCTCATTTGCCACGCATTGCCCCAGACATTCATTTTCGAACCGCCTTTTGCTCAGCATTCAACAAATGTCGTTGTATTCATTTATTCGTGTAAAATGTACTACACTTGCTCTGGAATTCCACTGATAAAGTGTTTCGTCAGAATCGTTCACGTCCAATCGCTCAATACAGTCTACGTGGCTACATGTTTCACATACAAATAAACTGAGTTCGAGAAGAAAGAAACCATCTATACCGAGAAATCAGCAACGGCGCAGAACAATAGTGACTCAAGAAGAAATTCTGTGTGTTGTAATAGTCATGTGAACCTGACACGTAAGGGGCAGTATTCTAAGCAGGCTCAAAATGATAGATTTTTCACTAATTAGACTTCTGCTATTCCCCTTATCGTGAACTAGGGCTCAGTCCGTCAGCGATCTCCTCATGACACGAAATAAATCTCAAAAAAATGAATGATTAACATGAAATTCCAATATTTTATCCTGAATAAGTTGGATGAGCGCCTTAAATAGCATCCGCGCGGAGATAAATTGTCTTTCCTGTTAAGAATCTGGTAATTCCTTTAGCATAAGTCATTCTCTTAGAAGGCTAGTTGATCACAATAATTCTTTACTTACCCTAACACTTACCGATAGACTATTCTTCAGTCAGAACAGGTTACCACATCTTCGTATGTTAACTAGTAAATGTGCTGCAGAGATATAAAACGTAGATGCCTTATTTTCAAAAGTGACTGAATAGTGAGAAATATTATTCATTGCAGAAGAATGCAATATAAGAACTAAGTAACGTGTGTAACTCAAATGGATGAGTCAAATATTATTCATTGCAGAAGAATGCAATATAAGAACTAAGTAACGTGTGTAACTCAAATGGATGAGTCAGAGGGCGTCACCGTCCAAAATGACTACAGTGTCCCCGTTTCACTCTTCCATCTCTGTCATAGACCTTCACTTCCACTAACGTCACTACCTACCGTGACTCGGCGTATTCCCTACTTGAATAAGGGACAGGCAGGTATGGTTTTTGCTTGCGGAGGGGTGAACGGGTGCTGCATGGCTGTATCGGGAAAAGCGGCCCCACCGACAGCAACCACACAATTCTATGAGACTTTTGGGACCTTTGAAAGACGATTTGCCTTTACGAAAGACAGAAAGGAATAAAATTACTTGTCAATATGGTGAAACTAGTATGGGACAAACAGCGCGGTCTGTGCAAGAGCTGTGAATCGAACACGTGCCTTCTACAACCTGCAGGAGCTTAACATTGTATTTCTCATGCACATTCCAGGGATTATGTAAGAGTTAAGATTATGTGTACTGCCTAATCCTATTAGAATTCGCTGGTTATGGAAGCTGTGGAAATATGACTGGCACGCTTATGGCTAATCCAAGACGAAGGTTTCTGTCTCTATATCTCACGGATATCTCTTGCTTCAAGTTTAAGATGTGAGAGAAATTAAAGCTACGAATATTCGCCGTCTAGTATTCCAACAACTGCCACCATTTTTAACCATTTATTACTAATGTGATAAACCCTGTGAATTATCTGCTGCTCTAAATTTGTTTAGACTCCGCGCTTGCAACTTGTCGAACAATATCGCTTAATTGTTATCTGGCGCTGTTGTGCCGACTGTATTACTCGTGAGGCAAGTGAATTTTCCTCCACAATATAAGTCTGCCAGGAAAAGCCTACATTTTGCCTCAACGTCCTCCAACAAGCTGCTGTGGCGTGGATATCAAAGAGATTTCTGACTCAGTGGGAAAGACAACAGGCTGCGGTCGGTCAAACCAACCAATCGGCCAAGATGCGCTTCCCTGCGACCTCCGAGATGGCACAAAGTGATCCTCAGTCACCTCCATATCAGACACCGCCCAATGACGTTTGTTTATCTTTTGCGGCATGAAGATCCACCAGGATGGAGTGTTTACGGTGTTCCATTGTGCATCATGCTTTACTCTATTTCTTACACTGACAGGAGAGATATCTTCGCCCTATCAAGGATCTTAACCTCAATTTTAGACTATGACCAAACAATAGCAAGTAAACTCTTGATATTTTGTGTTGCGTCAGGACTCTTGCCAAGTTTAACTCACCGAAGATTTTACTGGGTGGCTGGCTCATCCGTTAATTTTGCGATCGACCAACCATCTGAATGCCATCCACTGTTTTTCTTAATATTATTACCATATGAAAAAAGTTTTAATAAATGTACGGAGATAGTATGTAATGTTTTTACCACTTTAGTTTTTCGTTTTCACAATAGTAATTACTAATACACCAGCACCACGACCTTAAGAAAATGGCACTGCTGACCAAGCTGTTTTGCCCCCAACGATTTTGAATCAATCCGTCCGTTCATAGTATAGCTCTGAATCACCCAATATCAGAATTTTAGCGTGTAAAGTAGCCACGACTGAATACTCACAACATAATCGCTGATTTGACTTGGAGATGGCAGTAAGCTTCACAGCCGAAATACCGGAAATGGCACGATTGTAGGACCGTGGACGAATGTTGAGCCATGCATGTACACCAGTTGTTGAGAAAGGTGTGACAAACACTGTGCTGCATGATGTCCGAAACAGCAGGCATGTCACTTACCAACAGGTGTAAGTTAGGCAACCGTGCGAACATGCTCAACGAAAACAACTACTACCCGCATTACCGGCTACAACTGTAGAATTACCACCGATTGGCCTTCCTCTGCGAGAGAAGCTTTATGATTGGGTTGTTGCGACTAACCATACAGGGTTCCTGCCACCCCATCGTTATACTATCTTTGACGTGGCAACAATGTTATTAACTTTTCGAGTACCTGTCTGTGTTTACGCCGAATCACTGGTCTACTCGTTCATCTTCAATATACTGATGGATATCATTGCCGACATCTTGATGGGATCCGTTACTCCTTCCATGATGCTTCGTAGCCGTCGCGTACGTGAATCTCCTGCCGGACACTCTGCCTCCTTTAATAAAAAAAGTGCCTTTGGCGGTACAGAGAGACTTGTGTCTGCTTGGCAATGATGCTTCATCTCGTTTTCAAGACACTGTTCAAAAGCACCTCACCAGTGCCTAAACGTCAGACCATACAAAGTAGTCACTTACATTTCCTGCCCAGTAATCTGTCCTTAGCTCCTTCGAAAACACGTAATATATGTCATGTAACGCATCATAGTAGATTGGAACGGCCTCTAGATATTGTCTAATGAATTTCTACAAGTGCGATAGTCAAAGTTGTAGTAGTAGGTAGATATCTCTGGGCTTCTGGTGCCCACTTTCAACCCCTCCTCTAGCCGAATTATTAGTTGAAATGTACTGTCCACTGTGGTGCGCGTTAAGAATTTGAAACTAAGTGATCCTTTTCATCATTTATTGGACCTTATTTGATCCTTATCTCCCTAAATTCGTCCTCAATGTATGAAAACAACTGGTATAAATTGTCCTGAGGTAACTATTGGAGCGACTGACAACGGGAATCAAAGCTGTCAAAGGAGAAAGTTTTTCTGAACCCGCTGTTCACTGCACGCTGCTGCAACCGGAGATCCCACAAAGAATTCCTGTACGTCCAGCTTTCAGTCTCCGATAAATTCATCAGTGACGATTTCAGTGGATACAGGAAGACTGTAAGTTACACAGGGGATAATTGAAATTGTCCTTGTGGTCAAGCATCTCATGCTCCAATTACATCATTACTATGGATTTCATTATATACATCCCCTACGAAAATGCTCCGTCCAAGTACAGCGTGACTTATACTGACCATAGGACCCATATCTGCAAATTTATATTAGAAGTAATAATCATTTGAGCCTCCACACAAAGTATACTTGTTACAGAAGGCGTCCGGGTTAAGACGTCACCCTGTTTCAGCCATCTGCATTATCAAATAAGACGGGCGAGAGAAGACAGCTTCCGTGCACCCTCTTGCTCTTCGGATGAGAAATGGCCATTAATGCCGAAGATTCAGATGTGAACATCAGCGTGAAGACGCAGCATGCTATGGTAATCATTGAATCAAAAACGTTACAGCACTCGGCTTGTAATTGAAAAAATGTCATCACGACATTTTCGTTGGCAAAAGATTTCAGATTAGCACCCATTTCGGATTTCTGAGAAGGGACTTTCTATGCGAGTAGACTATGAGCAAAATACTGTATAACCTACTAAGGGATCACTGTAGAATATCAGAAGCCTAAATGTAGTAGATACCGGAAAAGGTAAGTGCGAAGTTTGAATTTAGATACAGTGGGAACCAGTAATCCGAAATGGACAGAAGGATATCTGGTCATATGAAAGTAAGTTAATATCAACAATAATTGAAAATGTTATAAAGCGTGTAGGTGAGAAATTTAGACCACTAAGTTTGGCAAGTAAGATGTCGAAGTCGACAGTATCAAATGCTTTTCTGAAATCTAAGAAGCAGATGATAGTCGCTTCTTGTCTATCCATGGCAAGTTTCAGGTCATCTGCCATCTTTATCAATGCGGATGTTGTGCTTCATTGTTTACGAAACCTAATTGGTGTTCGTCTAGTAGGTTGTTAGTAGTCAGGTAGGTAGTGAGCTGGTCATGGACTATATATTCTAAGGCGTTTGATAGTCCAGGAAGAATGCAGATGGGGCGGTAGTCAGAGGGTGCAGGGGCAATGTCCTTCTTAGGCAGTGGCTTAATATGTCCCAGTTTCCAGGCCTCAGGGAAAACACTTGTGATTAAGGAATCGTTGAAAATGTCTGTTATAGAGGGCAGTAGTAGATCAATAATAAGTTTTACCATCTGGAAAGTGATGCCATCACGTCCAGTAAATGCTGATCGAATCCACATGATGGCTTTTTTGACAGTATTTGAAGCGACGTGCTGTAGATAGAATTTTTCTTTGCTACATTCGTCCATTCCCATGAAGTAATCAATGTTCTCCATTTTTGCGGTTCAATTGTGGTTGTAGCTAATGTGGAGAATCGGTTTAGTTCTTCAGCTAGGACCATGGTATTTTCTGCAACTTTTATTTTGCCTAAATCGAGACTACGGAGATTTTTCCACAGGACAGCTGGTCTACGTCTGTTGTCAGTTAACGTATGGGCATGCCTGAGGTTAGAGTTTCTCACCGCTTGACTGACTATGTTTCGTTTCTGCTTGTATACAGTACGATTTTCAGGTGTAGGGCGTATCTTGTATGCCCGATGTGCAACGCCTCTGAGACTCTGACCACAATTTAGTATTGACAAAGATCAGGATGAAGTTTAAGAAAATCTTCAGGAAGAATCAACGTATAAAGAAGACGGATACTGAAGTACCAAGGAATGTTTTGCGTTTGAAGTTATCTGTGGCTGTGGATAACACGATAATCGATACTACAGTCCACAGTTCAGTTCAAGAGAAATGGACATCACTAAAAAGAGTTATCACTGAAAAAATATTGGCATATGGAAACTAACTACGAAGATACCTTGGGTAACAGAACAAACGCTTCTGCAAATAAACAAAAAAATACAGTCAAAAATGTTCACTAAAAGACAGGAGTACAAGAACGTAATCGTAGAAATGAAACCAGTAGGAAGCGCAGGGAGGCAAAAGTGAATTGTCTGCCAGAAAGATGTAAAGAAATCGAAAAGCACATTTCTGTCGTAAGTACACATTCAGAAAGTAGAAAAGGCGAAACAAACTGGCTGAAATTAAAGGCAACATTAAAAGTGCGTAAGGAATTCCACAGTTAAATGCAGAGTGGAACTGATAAATTGCATTACAGTTTCAGTATGAAATTTATTTGATTTAAAATGATATGGTCTTCATTTGAAACACTCCTCGGAAAGAAACATGACGTATTTTCTGAGTCACTTTGACTTTATTTTTGTACTCCCTGGTCTTTCCTCGCTTTTTAACAAGAAAGCATAGTTGCTTTTAATTGCCGTGTTCGTTCCATGATATTGTTTGACAGCGTCTTTTCCCAGAAATTGATATTGCTTGTCAAGCACTCTCAGCCAGCAACGACAGGGGCCTACTTTTTGTGTCTGTCCATAAATAAATACTCATTTCGGTAAGCAGCCCAGAGAATTCATCAGTCAGTCTCCTCTGCACAAATTGAAAGCACTAAAACAAAAATCCATTGCAAAATACACTTCAGACAAGCATATGACTACACGGGAAAATAACTTTACACAGCAGGTTATCGGCTGAAAAGCAATGAAAACTACGTCCTTCTAGGATCAATAACTTCGTAATATTGTCGACTAAATTAATCGACACGTTTCTTGAGAAGGAACGTTGAATAATGCAGATAGTCAATAAAAGGTTAAAAACACCAACAAGAAATTATTTCATACTAATAAATAATACAGAAAAAATATTTTTCAGCACGTTTCGTACCACATAAATATTCGTACACAGAGCTACAACTTCCCCCTTTTTTTTTACTAGTTTCACCGTTTTTCTGACTTTATAAAGTGTCGTGAAATAACGTCTGTGGTGGAAGAAGAAAATGAAACCCGACGATGTTCAACTGAACTAAATGATCTGTATACAGCGGTTCCAAGCTACTTCTAGTAAAAGAAGTCGTGTACAGATGAAATTTTGAGATGCTGCGACTGGTAAAAGACAATCTTGGGTACAGAATTCTTGGAATTTTTAACACTCACTAAGAATCAGCAACTTTGTTGCTCGGTCCAAGTGTGCAAAATAATATCGATACTTTAAACATCCAAATTACACTAAGATGCTGTTTCTTATCAGTCTCGAGAACTAGCACCGAATTACGTTAGACAGGAATGAATTCGTGTGCAGTCATTAATTTCCAGGGATTCTGTCTTCATGCCGACCCTTGAAACCAGTAACTGTATCAAATTTAACGGGGAAGGTGTTTGGGAACTTTACTTTTCAGCGGCAAACTTAGGTAATTACGTGTTTCGTAGACTATTTGCACAACTTGAAGCGATATGACGAGGAATGAGTCCGTTTACAAACTAAATACACACAATTTCATTGTGATTATGGCTACACGACAATCATTTACATGCTACTAAATAGCTCATTGGATGGAATTCAATAAGAA
Source organism: Schistocerca serialis cubense (assembly GCF_023864345.2). NCBI lineage: Eukaryota > Metazoa > Arthropoda > Insecta > Orthoptera > Acrididae > Schistocerca > Schistocerca serialis. The sequence continues at coordinate 343,974,205 of NC_064638.1, read as the reverse complement.
TGAACTTATGTCCTTAATACTGCAATGTAATTAGTTACGTGAGGTGACGACACTAGTGTTCCCTAATCCTAGACATACGCGCAATCTGTGGTAGTACATCAAAATATTAATACGTGAAAACGAAAACTGAAATACCGATTTTTAACATTAATTACACAAGCAGGCCAATGAAACCTACATAATATGAAGTGTACTTTACCATAGACGTGCACAAAGAAAAAGTCATGTGTGTAAGTAGGCATTAAAAAATAAACAGATGCTTTCATACTCATAACTGTGATGATACTTACCCCATCACGCATTAAAATCTCCAGTAGGCAAATATCGAAAGCTCAAGTACTGTCAACTTCTGCCCTGTGCTCCGATTAGGTACTCTGATGAAAATGACACACATTGAAGTAATAACGCTTCATGAAATTGCACTTCAGCAACGTTCATGTTCACATGGTTCGCTTGCACTAATACATGCATACCGGGCAGCTACAATTTGACATGTGCTAGGTAGATAACGTTGTCATCCATGGAAATCAAAATATCGTAGTAAGTAGTGTTGTATGTTTGCGTCGTTATTTCGCTTATTTTTCTCTAAGTTTGTTGACATTAGCTGTCATTATCAGAAAATTTGAAGTAAGATCCTAATTTTTAATTTCTTCATTTTGAGTAACAGTGACTTCCGGATTCGCTTATTATAAGGAAACTGTCTTTGTTTCAGGTTATGTCTAGAAGGAGGACGCTAACGGGTATGAGTGAAGATGAGAAAGAGCTAGAAAGACAAAACTTTGGCGGGGAGAAAGTAATAGGAATGTGGAAATTTTATTTAACGTTACATTTAAATGTGTACTGAAAGTGATGCCACATAATTTTGACAGTTACAATTGCGGTTTGGTGGATTTACATTGCAGATTTTGTAATCCAAAACAGGTTTCTGTGAATGATACAATGGGATTCACATTGTGATATTGGAAGGTAAAAGTTAATTTTCCGGTGTTAACACAAAATTTATTTTTCAACGCACTTTATCAAGGACGCACTTCAAATGCTCCAAGAGTTCAAGTAAAATCAGAGAATTATTTCAACAAACTTTGTAGCTACGATTAGCATTTGGCCAATCGTGATTCTCAAATTTCAGACACAGCGGTATGCGGAGTGTGTCACACACGACCTTTTTTACTGTAGCTCAGGTCGAACGATTTCTACGTACGTTCGTTCAACATATTATGAGGAATTATATTTTTATGGCGTCACCTTTGCTGTTTGCTGTAGAGTATAGACTGAACGAGCAATCAAATCAGTCGCGCAGTAATAAATAATAACACCAATTAAACACATGAAATACCGATTGAATTAGAATGCGCTAATCGTTTAGTGTGTTCTTTCGTTGCAATGAAAGGTTACTGTGCAAGAGTCGAAAATGAAAAAAGAGAAACTTTTATTGTTACATCGTTAACTAAAATTCAGGTCTCTAGCGTTACAACGACGCAACTCAGACTGATGTGGCCTCTATTTCTACCACAGTTGACGGTGAACCAATAATCGAAAAAAATACGAGGTCTTTTTTTAAGAAACTCTGGTATAGTCAAAAGCATACCGGTTTTACATTCGTCAGTGGTTCCATCTGCGTATCCATTATTATATCCTGAAGGAGATTATAGGAGGCATGTTACTTGGTTCCATAATGCACCACTGCGAGACAGCCTAGAAATGAAGTAATATATCGCAATATAAATTCCATCGCCTCGCCGTGAGAGCATAGTGTTGAGGTAAGAACTAAGAACCTTCATTCGAATAAATTCCAGTCAACTCCATTAAAAAAATTGACTTGGATTATTTTGTAAACACAATTGGTCGAATTTTGACCATAGGCTTAATAGGGCTAGTTTATTTCCTCTCGACGTCACGATGACATATGTCTCTTAATCTTAGGTCGACTACTAATTATAAAAGGCCACCATAGAAGCTATCACATTCACACAATTGCAATGGAGGAATTGCGAGTACGACTTTGCAATACATCAGTAACACAGAAAATGAAAAATGTTTCATAAAGATTCATCCGATTGTACAACAACCTAACTCATGCGTGAGAAAAGACAGATACTCGGGATCATTTTGACTCATGCATGGAAATTACAGTTTACCTTGACCACGGGTTTAACTCTCCACATCGTGAGGTTCGCAGCAGGGGTCTTCATAGTGCAGCCAGCTCGGTGGGTTGTTCATTACACAATATGCATCAAATCGAAACTACTACAGCACACCAATAAAAGATGTTTTGCTTTCTTCGTTTCAGTAGGTGCCACTCAGTTAAGGTTGTGTGGCGTGATTTTCTTCCATAGCCTCAGAGCCTTCGACGAAGGCAGCGGCAGTTTCAAAACGCTGGACCGAGCTAGGTGGCGCAGTGGCTAGCACACTGGACTCGCGTTCGGGAGGACGATGGTTCAAACCCACGTCGGCCATGCAGATTTAGGTTTTCTGTGATTTTCCTAAATCGCTTCACGAAAATGCCGCGATAGTTCCTTTGATACGGCACGGCCTACTTCCTCCCTAACCTTCCCTAATCCAATGGGACCGATGACCTCGCTATTTGGTCCCCTCCCACAAATCAACCATTCAAGCTTCAAGACGCTGTTGATTGCGTACACGGAAATCCATAGCTCGTCGACGTCTGCTCGATCAAAACGTAGAACGCAGGTAACATATCTCTGCATTCAGTCCACAGAAGTTTACTAATAGTGGCAGCCGAGAGTCAACGAGTCCTAGTGTGCCAGTCCGGCATCTTTTGGGGCGAAGTTTATATTTTAAACCATACAGCAATCGGTTGTCACATCTCATTTATTATGGGGTTCAGCGACAAGATGAGTTTTGTGAACTGATTCTGAGATAGGAGATCGAGGATAATATCCCCGTACGTTTAGGGTTCAATGACGAGAGTGGGTACCGTTTAAATTTAAAATGGGACTGCTACAACGAAATAATATGCAGAACACAGCAGTCCTATATAGTCTAACATAAGAGAATCTCTCAAGACCTTTACGCGTTTTGCGCTGTTTTCCGAGAGATGATTTAGCCTTGCTTTTTTGTAGAAAAGGCGGATGCATACAGAAATCACATGCTCGGACACACTGGAGATCTGCCTTTTTCCGCAGTTGGGGCCACAAGCTGAAAATTTCTTATTTCAACAGAATCATCACATTGGAACCCACACGTAAGAGCACTTCCTGACAGTAAGCTGCCTCGAAGATAGATCTGCCGTAAGGGGGGCACAGATGTGGTAGCCTTTCGTGGAGATTATGATATACTCCGAGCATGTGTTTTTCGTTCCTAATGACTTCAGTTGCACTGCGATGTCGCTTAGTTACAGCAATCAATTCAGTATCTCCAGTTATTTAATGAAAGTATGGGACAAGTTTGATTTTCGTTTGGATGGTTCTAATGCAAACAGCGGACGTCACATTAAGTATCTGTAAAGAATAAGTTGAAACTTCGATCGGAAGAAATTATCTCATGGTCCCATGTGCATGCGTGCAAAAGGGATATCATTCTAAAGTAGGATGGTTATTTTGAAAATAAAATCTTCACAGTGGGACGCTTAAGTTTATTCTCCTCAAGTTTCTATATTTACTCGTGCACAAAACATAGGCTTGTGAAATGTGATGAATCTGTTTGAAAAGCCCTGCCGTTTATCAGAGTATACGGTCACGGGAAATTTTTCATTTATATTCGGTCTCTGCTATGCAGTATTAGGACAAATTTCACAGAGCGTACAAACGATGACGAAAGACGAATACGCAAAAATCAGTACGCACAAGAAACGTAATCCACATTAGGAAACACATAATAGGAACATACAAAACTTATATATATAGTAAGAGGCTAGAAAATAAACCTAACAACGAGCTAAAACACATAGACTGTCGTAAACAATAGATTTAGATATTGACCGGTGACTGCAACGCAAGGCGTCACGTCAGTCTGTGTTGTGACGAAAAGATTTATAATAATTAAGGTAGTAGACACACTAGATTCACATGGGATATAACATAACCAAACCAAGCACAACTTAAAATTTAACATTGGGATTATTTTAATTGAGAATATTAAAGGTGTCCGTATGTCAGTGGTTCCATAAATAAGCCGATACTTTCACCTCTGGACTCAAAGGTCGTTTCACAAACCTCTCCACTCTAGTCCATCCCGTTACTTGTAAATTTTCTTCTTAAAATTCAAAAATTATAACTTCCTTTTTCAAATTTATGTACATTTTATGTTCGGAAGTATAAAAGTAAAGAATGAAAAAAACTCCTCTCCAACAGGCCATGAAGGCCCAACGGTCCCCACCGGCCGCCATTTCATCCTCAGCCTACAGTTGTCACTGGATGCGTATAACGAGGGGTATGTGGTCAGCACACCGCTCTCCCGGCCGTGCGTCAGTTTCCTAGACCGGAGCCGCTACTTCTCAATCAAGTAGCTCCTCAGTTTGCCTCACAAGGGCTGAGTGTACCCCGCTTGCCAACAGATCTCGGCAGACCGGACGATCCCCCGTCCAAGTGATAGCCCAGAGCGACAGCGCTTAACTTCAGTGATCTGACGGGAACCGGCATTACCACTGCGGCAAGGCCGTTGGCGTAAAAAAATAAGAAAAGGAGAAAAAGAAAAATAGAGAAAATAAAAAAGGACATCATAGTGCGAGTGGTGGTTTTGTATTTGCGTGACCTTTGGGTAACGCCTATGAACAATACCTGACGCAGCTGCGGATAGCACCGAAGGGCCAGTAAGAGATTAGCCAGCCGGCCACAAAAAAGCAGTATTTAAAAAACGGTGCCGTTGACTTGGGGGTGTCACTGGAACACAGCGTGCTGGTCGTAGGGCAAAGAGACCACCCTCAAAGCACTCGCCGAGCACTGTGGAACGCGAGACTGTGCACGTCAGTGTCCTGTAGAATGTGACTGCATCTTCACTCGCTGTTTAACGTTGCTACCTTCCTGCCTGTTGCACAATGTAGTGGTCATCTGCTACTGTAGCTGACAGTTGTCGATCATAATCCCTGCTTCGGGCTGCTGCGTCAGTGGTTCGGAATGTTCCTCGAGCACGTGAAATCATACTGCAAGCAATACCAAACACCTGGTCTGCTGTCGTTACACTTCATACTTCTTACAGTTTCCCAATCATTTTTCCTCGTGTGACACCATCGAGATATTGTCTACGAGCCACGTTGTAATGAAAACCACCACCACTGTGTACCGTACTTCGTTCTGCGGGACGAGCCCCATTTGGCACTACAGTCACTTTGAACTTCTTGTATGTGACGTCCAACTTTTTATGTACAACTGGGAAACGTCTGTCAACATGCTCATTTCCACCGAATTGTTGATTTGTTACGTTACGTTACCCATCTCACCTTTAAGAGTTGCAAAATAGTTTATTTATCGCTAGCGACTTAGTGCCTAAAAGGTAAGTTACTTTCGATGATAGTGCAGTAGATGTACTACGTTGTTAGTGAATCATTATACGAGGGTAATCCAAAAAGTAAGGTCTCCTATTTTTTATAAGTACATAGACCTGTTTATTTCTACAATGGTTTACATCAGTTTAAAGCTTGAACATTTATCTATTTTTCGACATAATCACCATTTCTGTTTATGCATTTTTGTGGACGCTGTTTTTGTATGCCCATGTCATACCAGCTCCCCGCCATGCTGTTCAGAAAGTTATGAACTTCTTATTTCACCTCGTCGCCGGAGCTGAATCACTGGGACCACAAATAACGCTGACAGGCACTGTGAGACTCTCAAAAAACTCAAATGGGCAATTCAGATCCGGAGAAGAGGAATGTTGAGCAAGGGCTTACACATTCTCCATGACAACGCTCGCCCACACATCGCTCGGCAAACCGTTGCTCTCCTGCAACATTTTCAGTGGAACATAATTACCCACCCACCCTATAGTCCTGACTTGGTTCCCAGTGACTATCACCTGTTCCCTAGGTGACTTCTTATTTCACCTTGTCGCCGGAGCTGAATCACTGGGACCACAAATAACGCTGACAGGTACTGTGAGACTCTCAAAAAACTCAAATGGGCAATTCAGATCCGGAGAAGAGGAATGTTGAGCAAGGGCTTCCACATTCTCCATAACCACGCTCGCCCACACATCGCTCGGCAAACCGTTGCTCTCCTGCAACATTTTCAGTGGAACATAATTACCCACCCACCCTATAGTCCTGACTTGGTTCCCAGTGACTATCACCTGTTCCCTAGGTTAAAAGAACATTTGGCCGGAAAGCGATTCAGCTCCAACGACGAGGAGGAAGGAGAGGTTTATAACTTTCTGAACAGCATGGCGGCGAGCTGGTATGACATGGGCATACAAAAACTTGCACAGCGTCTACAAAAATGCATCGACAGAAATGGTGGTTATGTCGAAAAATAGCTAAGTGTTCAAACGGTAAACCATTGTAGAAAGAAACAGGTCTATGTACTTATAAAAAAATAGGAGACCTTACTTTTGGGATTACCCTCGTAGCATCACTCAGCGCTAGGTGTCCTGAGAACTGATGATACGACTCAGTGTGTTCTCGTCTTTGCGTCCTCTTCGATCGACTCCAACCCTTGCCAATTGCGGAGCGACTCGTGCTGTAAGGGTGTCACGGGAGTCTGCAGCGATCTGCTACTCCGCCTGCAGCGCCCCTATCCAGGTTTAAAGATAGACCGGGCCTGCTTTGATGTTAGGCCGTACAGGCGGTCCAGCACTAACCGCAAGGGGGAGCGCACACGTTGCCCTCATGTTTCATTACCCAGGCCTTTAACCCACGTACCGGATACCGTATGTCTTCATACCGTCTATCACCTGCCTGCGATGTCCCTAAATAACTACAGGCACCCCATATTCACGCATTCGTGTAATATTATATATCGATAGCACAAACTCAGAGTGAATGACTGCTCCTTATTTTAGCGAGTGATCTGTAAATTACGAAATTTACATTCTTTTATTGCTCTTTTATCGTCCCTGCAGTACTTCTAGAGTTTGCTTTCATGTGTCAAGTTACCAAAATCCGGTATTCTAAACAGTAAAGCATTTCACTTCATTAATTAAAGTTTTAGGTTCTCTAAGTCATTAGTCTATTAGATTATTCGACACTTTAAGAAGTTCGTTGATTTCTGGAGATTATAATACATGAGAGATATTACTACCTATCGTATAATACTGTACAATGATTTGTCGTACTCAACACGTACGCCACCTATTGCCCGGTAAGCTCAATCTTAAGCACAACACAGTCGGCTGGCCGATACCACCTCAAGTGGTCTAGTCTTCAATATTTTCCTCACGCAGGTCTGGTTATCGATCAAAAGAAGATACACAAATTGTTAGCCCACAGTTTTAAATACTTTATGAGTACTAGCCTCTTAAGCGAAAGATGGTAAATTGGCGCAACAACATTGGAAATTTTCTGCCAAATTTTAAATGCTGCATTTGATTGAATTATCCTGATAAAGCTGCCAAACTTGGCAAGATGATGTGACACCTTGCATTACCCTTTTTCCTTAAGTGTGATCACATTTCACGTACTACATTTTCTCCAAGTTCAACTCAGAGTTGTCAGTAAATGTCTTCCGCATTTAACTAGCTTAACATCTTTACGTAGTAGGTTTAGGAAGCTATCTTCTGTTATCTGTTGTCCAGTAACTTTTTATACCGACCGCTCGGAGTGGCCGCTCGGTTTGAGGCGTCATGTCACGCTTTGCGCGGCCCCTCCCGCCGGAGGTTCGAATCATCCCTCGGGCATCGATATGTGTGTTGCTCTTAGTTGTTAGTTTAAGTTAGTTTAAGTAGTGTGTAAATCTAGGGACCGATGACCTCAGCAGTTTGGTCCCTTAGGAATTCATATACATTTGAACATTTTTTTTACGCTTGCAAATATTACCACTTTTGGGAGTAAAGTTTTTGCCATGTATGGCGCTGAATTCGACCGAAAAAAATGTTGCATAGGTTAGTGAATTTAAATCCTGTGACTCTCTTTTCAGAAAAATTATAACGTTTTTCATCTTAGAATCATACGGTTGGTATAATAAGCGGACTCAATTTCTAAAAATTCATTATCTGACAAAGATTGTATTCTGAATGGCAAAAGTAGGTGCGTGGGCTTCAAGAAAGGAGGAAGATTTAGGTTTAACAAGCACATATTCTTAACACACAAGTGGTTTACACGAAGAGGTCAACGTTGGCGCTACACGGGGGAAGGGTTAACACAAGACTGCAGTCTATTAGATGTCAAAATTTAGGATCGGTCCGCCACTGTTCGTGGTGAATAAGAGAAAGGGAGGGGACCTTCCAAGGCCTGCTGTGGTCGGAATGCATTTTCAACCGGAAAGAAAGTTCATTGAAGGTTGATCGGTAGAGAGCGGAAATGGCGAAAATCTGAGGGTGCGAGATCAGCTCAATAAGTGGGTGAGGAATGACTTCCCACCCCAGCTCCAGTATAGTGCTTTTTGTGAGTCAAGCAGAATGTGGACGGGTTTTAGTATGGAACAGCATCAATTCAAGCAGTCCTCCTGTCCGTTATTCTTGGACTGCGTATGCAAGACGTCTCAGTCGATGACAATTAATGTCAGCAGTAATGATTATACCTCAGGGAACCAATTCGTAGTAAACCACACCGCCGCCGTTACATCACATGCATAACACTATCTTGTGGATGCGCCCAGGTCTTTGTATGGGGAGTTGCTGCTAAGTTTTGGCTCAACCATTCCTTATGTTAGCAAAAAGACGCCGTTTCTCGTCACCAATAAAGATACAGGATAGGAATGGTCGGTGCTGATCATGAGCCAATTAATGACGAGCAAACAGAGATGTACAGTCTTGCTCAAAAGTATCCGAACGACCGGAATTGCATTTCGCCTGATTCGCCTGCAATCTACAGAACGCAGCTGTCTAGCAGGTCCGCTACTCGCTCTTTGGTACAGTCGTTTGACTACTGAAAATGGTTCCAACAAGTCACCACTAGAAAACACTGCTCTGTATCGCAGTAACTCAAGATCTAACGTTGTACCACGGTACTAGAAATGTCAGGGAACACCTTATCACACACAAGACTGACCTTAAGGCTTGTAAGCTCACATTTATTGCAATAAATGACATACCTGAAATGTTTCCACTCTCATTATTACGTCAGATAGGTAGTGCACGTATCGTCGTATTCATGATTTCCTCTTCAAAGTAACATATCGTACTTGCTATTTAACACAAAATGACATTAAAATTTTAAGTTATTCAGAGCAGCTAGTTGAGCATATGTATGAACCTCAAATGACATGACGAACCGTCTCGTTCTGCATGTGGATTCAAACCCAGGTCATGCAGACTAATATTTCGTGACTGACGGAAACTAATAGTCATTCCTGACTAGACATACTGAGTGTGATATACCTCGATTTTAGAGAGTATCAGTTAGCAAATATCAACTTTAAATTACATAATGTAAACATTTTTAACGAACGCGAATTCCTACCCGGCATCTATTGTCCCAGTTAACGAACTACGAGAGATGTTAAATATTGCTTATTCACAAATAACTTACTTGAAATGCCGTGAGGTAAAGCTTAGCGTTGGAGAGGGATTCGAACTCAGAACCTAATCGGATTGTTATCGAAGCACAATCAACTGTGACATATCCGATTTTTTCGACAGTTGCTAGATGTTTTAACTGAAATGCGAGAAGAAACATTAATGTTTTCCTTCCCAGGACTCTAACCCAGCACCTATCGCTGTTATATTCTAGAGAAAAAGAACGTTAAATATGGGTTTGTTACACCAGCAACGACATGTGAGCGTGTTTGAACTAGAAATAATATGACAAAGAGTTAAGTGCTGAGTGGGAATCGAACCCGACACATATCGTTGTTGACTATAAAACAAAGAGATGTCAACTATCGAATTTTTCTCCGCCAGCAGCTCGGAATAACATCCTTGAACTTGCAGTGATCTCACATAGTTCCGTCTCTCACTAGAGTCCAAAACGTCAGATTTCGTTACTGTTGACAGCGAATGAAAATTCATTAAAAATCAAAATTATTATCCACCAGCAGGTAGGTGTTCTCTTGATAGAGCTTTATAATACATAATGAAAACTTTAGTGCCGGACCAGAATTCGAACCTATTCACGCGCAATATGTGGAGATGTTGAAGAATCTGCAGTTTTGAACAAACAACAAATAGTAGTCGAGCTGCATTGTCACGAAGGGATCAAATTCCGCGTACAGGAGGCCTGAGTTGCATTCCAAATTCAGAACCAATTTCATAAACATACAGAAGCTCAAATAAATGATGGAATAAGTGTCCTGTGACCCTACATAGCTTTTGTTTCGTCACTAGAAATAAATAACTAGTATAAGAAATGTTACTGGTAATAGGGTTCCCATATTTCGCCACTCCTGACTTTATTGTGGTTCAACCTAGCGTCTGCTTGGTATAGAAGGAATCTCATGTTTAATGTGAATTTCAGACCACAAGGCAATTATACCTTCTTCACTTGGCGTAGCCAGAAGAGAATAGAATCTGTCTCTCCCTATTAAAAATCATCGGCAGGAGTTGGAATCGAACCCAAAACATTAGCTAAGCAACCTATCATAAATCGAACAGACCACCTCCTCCTCTTCTGTGCGACACATTTTTCTATCGTAACACCGTTACGGCACACTCGATGAGAATTCTGACACACAGGCTCCCTGTAGTGTTTTGCAGCATGTTCAGTACATTTGTGTACTTGGTTGACCGAGTCGTCATGAACTAGCTGCCTCGGCTACCCAGTGCATACATCCGACTCTATCTTGTAATCGCCGGAATGAAATCACGTAACTGCCACCTACACAGAACTGCCAACAGTGTAGGATGCAGAAATTTAAATAGGAAGTGTTTCTTTCCATTTGAGCTACTCTATTGAGCTATCTGTTTTTTGAAAACGTCGTGCAGTGCTAAAGAAAAGCGGTAACTGTCTGTCTCTCAGAAGTCTAGATCCGGCCATACGTATTATCTCACAGCACTGTGGAATGCGGGATTTCTGTAGGAAATGTTATTGACTTCCGAAACAGTTGCAGCTGCATGATATGTAGCAGCATAACGGTAAGCGTCGCGCACTGTAGATAAGAGGTCGCGAGTTCTATTATATTCGCTCCTATATTTTTTTAAACGGAATTCTGCTGTCTGCTGAAGTTACCAATTTAATGGAACTTCGAACATAATTCCCTTCACTTCTCAACCCAAAATAGCCGCACGTGGAAAGAGGGCTAACTTCTGCGACATTTTGTTCTTTTCAGGTTTAATAGACGACCACGCAGCAGATGCATCTCGAAGCTTTTGTATTATGTATAAGGAGAGCGTATCGTGCCAAAATAGAAAAGTATTTTCTACATTAGCTGTCGTGTGGCGGTGGCATTTTATTCTTCATAAAACCTTGTTTGACAGGTTTTCTACATGGATGTAATCAATAAACTGCATGTGCATTGTCAAACTTTTATAGATAACATCAGAGAATTCGCATACATCGTTGATGATTAATTTCTCTCTCATATTTAGTATTGTTTTAACAACATAAAAGAAACCTTACAAAAATTGTGCACTGTATTATAAGAAATGAAATAAAACTACCCACGATAGTCTTATGACGAAAGTCTGTTTTAATAAAACTGAGTATCTGTACACAAGCGTGCATCTATCGGCACGAATTAGTAAAATATTACTCACTTAGATTTCGATTGGGTCTGTGTTTAATCGGTATGCAGTGTCATACTCAACAGGTATGTAAACGTGGCATTTCATAAATAAAGTTATGTATTCCTCGAAACCCAAAATTTGCTTGTCAGCAGCGGAAAGAGGCGTCACCTGTTGTGCAGCATTGTAAGTTTTTCACCATTCCACTATCAGCTGAAAGTATTTTCTTGAGATTTCCTTATCGATGTTTGATCTGACTGCTTGTAGCTCTTTCACAGAAGGGATAAAAACGTTACAGCCTGCGAGACTGGAACCGCGAACTATAACAGACGCTTTTTCACTGCTCAACGAGTCACCACACAGCTAGCGAAGAGCTGTGGGTGGTACCTTCCCCTTACGAGGCCAATAGGGCTAGAACTCGTATACCGCTATTTAAAGGACGAGATTAGTTGCGATTTCCACGTGCAACGGCTTTCCTGGGCTGAAAACCGTAAATTTACAATATTTTGTTACACCTCAAGCGATAACAAGTCAGATTATGAAATGTAAATGACAGGAAACATCAAGTGAACTTTGAGGCTTAATTCCATGCACACCAGGAAGTACTTCGTCGATCACAGGGTTGCCAAACATACCTTGCCTTGTTGCCAAATCTCTGTTATAGTACCAGCAGGAAGAAGACGAACCGATATTATCCAACAGCGGTCTGGGAAGTGAGCATAGCTGGCGCCTCAGAGATGCGGCTGCTATGGCCTGGAATACGTAATGCTTCTGATTCGCATTTCTGTAACTAGGTTTAGGGACTGGAGCGTAGTTACTAATAATACTCAGAACTGATTGCAAACTAAGCATCATAAATAAGTAACTCTCATAGTTGTTTTTATATTTCTTTCGTAAATGTACTCAAAACTAAGAAACTCATTCACGGACGTTTTCGTGCCTCGCCGATAGTCGAGCACACCAAACAAATAAAAATAAAAAAATAATGTGTGTGAGTGTGTGTGTGTGTGTGTGTGTGTGTGTGTGTGTGTGTGTGTGTGTGTGCGTGCGTGTGTGTGCGCGTGTGTGTGTGTGTATGTGTGTGTGTGAGAGAGAGAGAGAGAGAGAGAGAGAGAGAGAGAGAGAGAGAGAGAGAGAGATAAAAGTAAAAAAGAATGAGAGAGAGGGTAAAAAATTGTTGTAAAAAACATGAATACCGCTATGTAAAGAAATCTTTCATTAAAATGACACATTCCACATCATTACGAAATGTCGTATTCATGATCTATGAAACAAGTATTAATCTAACCTAATCTAATCATATCATATTGCTATCTAGCCGTGAACAATCATGAATTATCGAAATTTTCGCCAGTATCAGTAACCAAATCTAAACTTGAAAATAAAAGACGACAGTTTCTTGTAATAAACCAGGACTCCCATCAAGACCCTTTCATCCCTGTAAACTAACCACGAAAGATATCTGATATACCTCCATTCATAAGTAACAAAGTATGTATGCATTTACGGATGAATCATGTAATGTGAAGTTCTGTGACATAGATACGAACCCAACACGTACTCGAATTGTTAACTAAGTAAAATCAAATGTTACGTATCGGTTTCTCTTACAAGGTGCTAGGTGTTTGAATCAAAAATAAGGATACAAATTTTTGTGCCTGAGCAAAGTTCCATTAAATTGGTAACTTCAGAAGACAGCAGAATTCCGTTTAAAAAAATATAGGAGCGAATATAATAGAACTCGCGACCTCTCATCTACAGTGAGCGACGCTTACCGTTATGCTACTCCCTATCATGCAGCTGCAACTGTTCCGAAAGTCAATAACATTTCCTTCAGAAATTCCGCATTCCACAGTGCTGTGAGATAATGCGTATGGCCGGATCTAGACTTCTGAGAGACAGACAGTTACAGCTCTTCTTTAGCACTGCACGACGTTTTCAACAAAGAGATAGCGCAATAGAGTAGCTCAAATGGAGAGGAACACTTCCTAGTTAAACTTCTGCATCCTACAATGTTGGCAGTTCTTTGTAGGTGGCAGTTAAGTGATTTTATTCTGGCGATTACAAGATAGAGTCGAATGTATGCACTGGGTAGCCGAGGCCGCTAGTTCCTGACGACTCGGTCTGCAAACCACTACAGGGAGCATGTGCGCCGGAATTCTCATCGAGTGTGCTGCAACGGTGTTACGATAGAAAAATGTGTCGCACAGAAGAGGAGGAGGTGGTCTGTTCGATTTATGATAGGTTGCTTTGCTGATGTTCTGGGTTCGATTCCAACTTCTGCCGATGATTTTCAATAGGGTGAGACAGATTCTATTCTCTTCTGGCTACGCCAAGTGAAGAAGGTATAATGGCATTATGGTCTGATTTTCACATTAAACATGAGATTCCTTCTCTACCAAGCAGACGCTAGGTTGAACCACAATAAAGTCAGGAGTGGCGAAATGTGGGAACCCTATCACCAGTAACATTTCTTATACTAGTTATATATTTCTAGTGACGAAACAAAAGCTATGTAGGGTCACAGGACACTTATTCCATCTTTTATTCGAGCTTCAGTATGTTGATGAAATTGGTTCTGAATTTGGAATGCAACTCAGACCGCCCTTAACGCGGAATTTGATCCCTTCGTGGCAATACAGCTCGACTATTATTTGTTGTTTGTTCAAAATGCAGATTCTTCAACATCTCCACATATTGCGCGTGAATGGGTTCGAATCCTGGTCCGGCACTAAAGTTTTCATTATGTATTATAAAGCTCTATCAAGAAAACACCTACCTGCTGGTGGATAAAAATTTTGATTTTTAATGAATTTTCATTCGCTGTCAACACTAACGAAATCTGACGTTTTTGACTCCCAGTGAGACACTGAACTATTTGGGATCACTGTAAGTTCAAGGATGTTATTCCGAGCTGCTGGCGGAGAAAAATTCGGTAGCTGTCGCCTCTTTGTGTGTAGTCAACAACGATATGTGTCAGCACTGAACTCTTCGTCATATTATTTCTAGTTCAAACATGCTCACATGTCGCTGCTGGTGTAACAAACTCATATTTAACGTTCGTTTTCTCTAGAATATAACAGCGATAGGTGCTGGGTTAGAGTCCTGGGAAGGAAAACATTAATGTCTCTTCTCGTCATTTCAGTTAAAACATCTAGCTACTGCCGAGAAAATCAGATATGTCACAGTTGATTGTGCTTCGATAACAATCCGATTAGGTTATGGGTTCGAATCCCTGTCCAACAGAAAGCCTTACCTCACGGCATTTCAAGTACGTTACTTGTGAATAAGCAATATTTAACATCTCTCGTAGTTCCTTAACAGGGACAATAGATACTGGGTAGGAATTCGCGTCCGTTAAAAATGTTTACGTTATGTAATTTAAAGTTGATATTTGCTAACTGATACTCTCTAAAATCGAGGTATGTCATTCCCTGTATGTCTAGCCGAATGACTATTAGTTTCCGTCAGTCACGAAATCTTAGTCTGCATGACCTGGGGTTGAATCCATTTGCGGAACGAGACGGTTCGTCGTGTCATTTGAAGTTCATACATATTCTCAACTAGCTACTGTGAATAACTTAAAGTTTTAATGTCATTTTGTGTTAAATAACAAGTACGACATGTTACTTTGAAGAGGAAATCATGAATACGACCAACTTACTACGTGCATTACCTATGTGACGTAATAATGAGAGTGGTAACATTTCAGGTATGTCATTTATTGGAATAAATGTGAGCTTACAAGTCTTAAGGACAGTCTTATCTGTGATAAGGTTTCCCTGATATTTCTAGTATCGTGGTATAACTTTACATCTTGAGTTATTGCGATACAGAGCAGTGTTTTCTGGTGGTGACTTGTTGGAACCATTTTCAGTAGTCAAACGACTGTACCAAGGAGCGAGTAGCGGACCTGCTAGACAGCTGCGTTCTGTGGGTTGCAGGCGAATCAGGCGAAATGCAATTCAGGTCGTTCGGATACTTTTGAACATTACTGTACATATGGCCACCTGCTGATTTTTGTTATTTTGGCTTGCGGTATGTGGTACCAATATACCCGATTTTTGAACCTTTCCCACTGCATGCAAATGTGGAATGGTGGTGGAATGATCACAGTTCTTCATATTTGCCAGTTCTCGAATACATTGACGTGGATCATTGTGGGTTAATGCGTCTAAGCGATCTTCATTATACTCATCCAGTCTTCCTGAACGTGGAGACTCACTAATGTCAAAACAATCGTCCTTAAAACGATAAAACCAATTTATTGCCATACCCTGTCCTGTGGCTTTAACCCCATACCCGGGCAAACGTTTCTGGCTTTCTCCGCTGCTGACATCACTTTATTCAGCTCAGACAGAAGATGTTGGAAATGATCTGATTTCTCCACTTTGCTCCATTTTATAGCCTCCACAGCTCCACTACCTGCAAACGACAAAATTACAATATGTAAACTCATATACCAACTATGAACTACAAATAAAAAATGACAATCCATAAATAAGCCCATAGCAACCGACATACAAACATGCAAAACAAAACCGCTACGAAATTATGCATCAACACAGTAGCATTTTCTATCGGGTCGAGGTAATACGACTTACGTGCTCTAACGGGATATACGTGTTTCTCCGGATTTGCCATCTTAATTCCATAGTGTTCAATAGTGTATATTTTAAGCCTGTGTTTAATTGTGTGTTTTATCTGTTATAAGACTGGTCGCAACTGCCTGGTTCACAAGTGCTGTTTTGTGGATTGCTGCTCAGTCATTCAATCATATTCAATCTGATGCCACTATAGCGAATAACCTTTGTGAAAGGTTTTTGGCTGGGAGTCATGTGTGTCGCTGTAAATTTTGAATTGTCATCAAATGTCGGAAGCAATCTATGGTGACTGGATTTTGAGCGTCCATGTAGTTAAAATAAAATTAATTTTACTATTTCTCCTTGTTTAAGTAAGGCCTTTAACATTTACTTCGCTGAATCTTGGCAATCTGTCATCTGTAATATATATGTTTTATTCCATATGACAAAAACAATTTCTTAACGATGTAAGTTGGCTTTTGCGCAATTCTAGTAATTATCATTACGGCGAAGAAGCTGCCTTGCACGTAAATTTCTTTTAAAATAGTTTTCATTGCACAATTAACATTGAGTAACAGTGCCTACCCTGTAATTGAGAGCCTTCAGCTGACTATTCCATGTGCTTTCTTTGAATCTTCTTACATGTTTTTTTTAAATTGTTTTGTTATTATGGATGGACTTTGACCAAAAATTTTGTAAGTACGTTGTTTTGTAAATGTAATCGGTCGCCTACTGCGGAGTCTTGCCAAATAGTGATTGTGTGTAAACTGCAGTGCCTTATGGTTCCTGATCGCCTTCTGCGAATTCTGTTATAGTGGTTTGAATTTCTTTAGTAATTTTTTTTTTAAATTATGAGTATCATTTGATTAAAAATTCTTTTTTTTTGTAACTCTGTGCTAAAACGCCTTCTGAATTTCCTGTTAACATTATGGAATTTTCTGCAGAAAACTTTAAGGTTGTCTGTTGTTCTTTTGATGAAAAACTTTTGTAACTGGGTATTAAGCAATTATCTGTAAAATCATGTGCGTTATTCCAGGCGAATAAATGCATTCCTGGCAGTTTCCACTCCACATTTCCCCTCCGCCTTGCCGGCCGCGGTGGTCGTGCGGTTCTAGGCGCTCCAGTCCGGAGCCGCGCTGCTGCTACGGTCGCAGGTTCGAATACTGCCTCGGGCATGGGTGTGTGTGATGTTCTTAGGTTAGTTAGGTTTAATTAGTTCTAAGTTCTAGGGGACTGATGACCACAGCAGTTGAGTCCCATAGTGCTCAGAGCCATTTGAACCATTTGAACCCTCCGCCTTCTCAAATAACACTCAGCAAAGTTCTCACCTTTCCTCGGATGAGAAAGCTTTGCGTGGTAGGTTTTTCCAGAAATACGACGAGCTTATTTTAAGGTGAAACGTTTATTTAACAGACTGTATTGCCATAGGACATCCACTACTATTTTATATGTTATTCATGATTTATAACGTCCGTTACGACTATATAAAATTTTATTTTCCAGTAAAAGGAGGGAGCAAACAGGTTTCAGCACAATAGTCAAATCTTCAGGTGCTTCAGCACTAATGTTCACTAATTTGCGACGCAAATTAAAACATATACAGCATTTTCTCGCATCCTTGCTAGGTTTCATTTGTTACATGTTTCTCTTGATGGACCAGCCACAACTGCTGCACATATTATTCAGTTAATTAGAGAACATTAGTGCTGAAACCTGGTTTTGCTCTCCTTTTACTTGAAAATTCTATTTAATAAACTCTAGCGGATGTTACCAATCACGGATGGTGTCTTGAATAGCCGAAATTCAGAACTTTACAAGCAAGCAAAACCACAAATTTGAGGAAAATCTCTGTCACAACTAAGGCGAACATGTGGAGTAGGATTAACACTACCACCACAAAATTTCGTGGTCTCATCTTCATCTTTTCTATGTAGTAATTAAAACTTTATGACTAGCTCTGCTACATTTTATACGAATTAAAGCAGCCAACTGGTGCCTACATTACAGAATTTATGCGTCAACAGATATAAATTTCGCTAAAACACTTTAACTACAGTGTAAGCGAAACAATTAGAATTAAATTGAAACAGACCAGATAGCCATTGGAAGAAGTAGTGAGAAGAATAAAGTAAATTATATGTACGGCTAGCACCAAAATGCATTAATTAATGAGATTAAACATCTCCATTTTGCATTGACAATTATAAAAATATATATGCTGAATAGACACTGGAAGCAGTAAACCATAAATTACGTAATTAGGACACCAAATATAAACTACAAAGACACGATAAGATAAAATGCAAAAACAGGAGGCAGAATAATGAGTCCTGGAAACGGTGAATAAGCTCCCAGTTCGAGTGTATATGCACACGTAGTGCATTCCTAGCAGGTTTTAGGACTTGAGTAATTCATTGAGACCTGAGGAAAATTAGGATTTTGATTCTCAAAACTTTTAATTCTTCTGTTATTTGCTGTGCTCCATTGTGAAGAGCTTCACTTAATGAACGCATTTTCTAGAATTCCACAGAGCAGATTAAAAACCATGGTGCCCAAGCCGCTTTGCAGCCTGAAACTCAGAGGAGAAAGTTAATATAGTGGTAACAGATATCACTCTCTCACAGAATTTCTCTCAGGCTTTGATTTGCAGTATGGTCTCTACCGGTTCCGGAAGAATGTTCATTTGCTACAAAATACACAGAAACTGGTTAGCAGAACAGCGCCTGCAGATGCGGGTAGAGGTAAATGCGGCGGAAAGCCAAACGTTCCTGAGACGACAGTTCTCAGCTATCTCTGTGCAAACTTCGCGTGCTTGCTGACCTGGAAACTCCTGTTACGCCTGAAGTTTGTCCTAGAGTAAGCAGAGCCACATCTATAACCAAACTGCTGGAGATGCCCAGTTCAGTCCGTGTACACAATCATATCAAGCATGCCTGCCTCATTACCGTGGAGGGATACAGAGCTTCAAAGCGCTTCCACACGGATACTACAATTGTGAACAATTTAAAATACCATTGAAGAATGTTAAAAATATGTCTATAGTATCTAAAACTATTAATTATGTTTGCTGCTAAGATATTTGTCCTCAAACCGTAATATTAAACATATTTTGTTGGTGCTCTTTGAATTGCACACGCAGTCAGCAAAAAAGGGAATAGTCCCCTAAAGACTGAATTAAGCTCTACAGATCATATTAGGAACTTCCTACAGCAATTGAGTAGAGCTCCAACAATGAAAGCAGATTGTCATGTCATCAAATTGTTCTCAGCCCTTTGTTATTTGATACTCTGCCGCCCCCCCCCCCCCGCCCCCTCCCCGCCCCTCTCGTGTTTATCTGCGTCAATTACTTTTCAAAACCATCACGGCATTTGTCAGGCACTGTTAATGCTAACGATACAGGGAATTCACGGGTATAATAATCGTTTCTACGCTCCATAGTACAACTCTAAATGAAACTTGTAATAGAAATTCCTTTGCGTTTCAACTAGTTTACAGACATTCGCCTAAATTGCGTGTTTCCAATTGTTTTCAACGGTTAACGCCCGTTTCTGTTGCCTCACCGGAAAAATAATACTTCAGCACCAATTGTCTTTTGGAACTAGGCACTAGGAATATTTTCTAAAACTGGCTAGAGAAAAATCACTTCACCGAACTTAGCAGTGTAGTACTTACATCCACAGTTATTATTGTTTACTATGCTCGTTGGTGTCATTGCAAACCGCAAATAAATGTCCTGATGCAACAGTGTCTCACAGCATATTCTTGAAAATCACTCGTTATAACTGTTACATTTTTTACTCTAGAACTGCAAATATCTTAGGCTCAGAAAGGAAATCTACACCAAAAACAAACAGAGTAGAGTAGGGTAAGACTGCGCAAGGCTTGTATCTCAGTTTTCGTAATGCAGCAGTTGGCTATTCTGCAGGGCATGAAATAGCCTCTGTGGCTGACCCTTTATTGCCGTAGTTTGATTGTTGTCCTGGTGTTAACGGCTGCGCAATGCGGTAAGTACTGTTTTACGTTATTTTCATATAACATTTCATGTTCCGGAAATAAGCTATAACTCAGGCAATAATGGGATTATCTACACTCCTGGAAATGGAAAAAAGAACACATTGACACCGGTGTGTCAGACCCACCATACTTGCTCCGGACACTGCGAGAGGGCTGTACAAGCAATGATCACACGCACGGCACAGCGGACACACCAGGAACCGCGGTGTTCGCCGTCGAATGGCGCTAGCTGCGCAGCATTTGTGAACCGCCGCCGTCAGTGTCAGCCAGTTTGCCGTGGCATACGGAGCTCCATCGCAGTCTTTAACACTGGTAGCATGCCGCGACAGCGTGGACGTGAACCGTATGTGCAGTTGACGGACTTTGAGCGAGGGCGTATAGTGGGCATGTGGGAGGCCGGGTGGACGTACCGCCGAATTGCTCAACACGTGGGGCGTGAGGTCTCCACAGTACATCGATGTTGTCGCCAGTGGTCGGCGGAAGGTGCACGTGCCCGTCGACCTGGGACCGGACCGCAGCGACGCACGGATGCACGCCAAGACCGTAGGATCCTACGCAGTGCCGTAGGGGACCGCACCGCCACTTCCCAGCAAATTAGGGACACTGTTGCTCCTGGGGTATCGGCGAGGACCATTCGCAACCGTCTCCATGAAGCTGGGCTACGGTCCCGCACACCGTGAGGCCGTCTTCCGCTCACGCCCCAACATCGTGCAGCCCGCCTCCAGTGGTGTCGCGACAGGCGTGAATGGAGGGACGAATGGAGACGTGTCGTCTTCAGCGATGAGAGTCTCTTCTGCCTTGGTGCCAATGATGGTCGTATGCGTGTTTGGCGCCGTGCAGGTGAGCGCCACAATCAGGACTGCATACGACCGAGGCACACAGGGCCAACACCCGGCATCATGGTGTAGGGAGCGATCTCCTACACTGGCCGTACACCACTGGTGATCGTCGAGGGGACACTGAATAGTGCACGGTACATCCAAACCGTCATCGAACCCATCGTTCTACCATTCCTAGACCGGCAAGGGAACTTGCTGTTCCAACAGGACAATGCACGTCCGCATGTATCCCGTGCCACCCAACGTGCTCTAGAAGGTGTAAGTCAACTACCCTGGCCAGCAAGATCTCCGGATCTGTCCCCCATTGAGCATGTTTGGGACTGGATGAAGCGTCGTCTCACGCGATCTGCACGTCCAGCACGAACGCTGGTCTAACTGAGGCGCCAGGTGGAAATGGCATGGCAAGCCGTTCCACAGGACTACATCCAGCATCTCTACGATCGTCTCCATGGGAGAATAGCAGCCTGCATTGCTGCGAAAGGTGGATATACACTGTACTAGTGCCGACATTGTGCATGCTCTGTTGCCTGTGTCTATGTGCCTGTGGTTCTGTCAGTGTGATCATGTGATGTATCTGACCCCAGGAATGTGTCAATAAAGTTTCCCCTTCCTGGGACAATGAATTCACGGTGTTCTTATTTCAATTTCCAGGAGTGTATTTTAACTTTATTCCATTGTGTACTACGATGCATTGGAAGTCTTGTGGTAAATTAATAGATCTATATTCCTACAAAGCGTTTCCGTGTGCCGTCAAAAGCTGCTGTGTCGTAGTGCGGGGCAAATTTACGCGTTTCAGGTGGGGCAAAATTGCGCAGTGTGTTATCTTACCCCATGCGTTATAATTATCAGCTTTTTCATAGACCTAGAAACATTCATGAACGTTGAGGTGGATATTATACATTGTCAGTAGTTCTCTATGAATCCTTTTTTATATTTTAGCGTCTACAAAAGGAAAACCGAAAAGAAACCATGCACTCCAGAAATGCTGGAAGCTGCAAAAGAGGGCTTGAAAAATGGCAAGTCAAACGACAAATAGCGAGGGACCTTGGAATAAGTGAAGCTGCCCTCAGGAATCGCCTTAAAGAGGTACGAGGCCCTTGCAAGTATACTTTTATCTCTAAATTTTTAATTTTGGGAACTTTTGCCTACGTAGGGGTAAGCTTAAAATTAATACTACCACCCCCACGCCCCACTTTTTTCTGGGTTTTGGGGTACACAAACTGGGAAGATTCTAAAGAACCTTTAATGATGAACAGTAACTGGAACTCGCCGATCACTGCAGATCTTTCAAGAGATGTTTTTATGGTATGACTCTGAAATTTCAGAAGATAGTTTATGACTACTCTGAGAGGAATAACATAAAAACAAAATTTGGCAAAAACACTAAGTCGGCCGGAAAGGACTGGGCTTATGATTTCCTGCAGAGACGAAATCTTAGCCTTCGGATCCCACAGAAAACTAGTCTTGGACGTGTGATGGGGTTCAACAAGCAGCAAACGAGCATCTTTGTTGATAATCTTTCGTCGCTGATGGAGAGATATAAATTTGAACCTCATCGCATATATAACATGGATGAGTCAGGAATTGCAACTGTTCCTAACAAAGTTCTGAAAGTGATTGCAACATTCGGCAAGAAGCACATAGGCAACATAACATCTGCAGAAAGAGGTCAGCTGATAACTGTTGTATGCTGTATGGGAGCTGGGGGGAGTTAAATCCCTCCAGGAATAATATTTCCTCGTAAGAAGGATGAAGGAGTGTTTGAAAAACGGTGCCCCTCCTGGGTCACTAATTATGTGTTTGGACACTGGATACATCAACTCAGATTTGTATCTCACGTGGCTACAGCATTTTGAAAAAGATAAACAGTCAACAGAAGATAATCCAGTCTTGTTAATTTTGGACAATCACTAGTCACATTTGAGTCTCCACACAGCAGCCACAAAATTCAGCCACTGGATCGCTGCTTTTTCAAGCCACTGAAGGACTTTTATTCACAGGAATGCGACCAGTGGCTCATTAACCACACTGGATATGTAATTACGCAAGAATATATCGCTGAATTGTTTGGAAACGCTTATCAAAGGACCGCCACAATGACGAAGGCAACAAAGGCGTTCAAGATATGTGGCATTTATCCAATCGATCGTCACATATTCACCGAGGAAGATTTCCTGCCTTCGACTGTTACAGACCAAAGCGACAAATTTAATGATGCATCCACAGTTGAAACTGGATCTCTCCAGAGCCAAAGTTCAGAGACATCTACAAATGAACCACAACCAGGACCAAGTACCTACGTTTCCCCAAAAGAAATAATTCCTTTGCCAAAAAGAAAAGAATGCCAAAAAAGAAAGAAGAAAGGAAAGGAAAGAAGTCAGAAATAGTATCTGGGACCCCATTCAAGAGGCAACTGGAATCGCAATCAACAGAACAAGAAATAAAGAAACCAAAGAGGAACCTGTTTGATTCTGATCAAGCAAACAAAAAGAAAGCAAAGCAAGACTTAAATACGTCTAGGGAAAATTGACAAACTTCTCACTATCCAGGCTGAACTGAAAAATACAGTAGCCAGTCCACCAACAGAAGACTGGATTCAATGTCTCAAGTGCGAGAAGTGGTGGCATGAATTCTGCTCTTCTTATGAAGGTTCTGGACACTTCATTTGTGATCTCTGTTAAAAAGATTTTCGTCCTACAGGAATATTTTTGCATGTATTTGATGACAGGCCCAGATTTGTTCATTAGGTTAAATATTGTATCAACAGTAACTGTTATATGCTGAGAAACAAGGTGTATTACGTTTATGTATGCTATAAATTAAATAAAAGACGAAGGACTAAATGACACATATGTTTTTCTCATTTGATAATAATGCGCAAATTTACCCCACTAGAAACGCACTCTTACCCCACGGTCGGGTAAGACTGCGCATTTGCATTAATTTTTTTACTAAGTGCGAATTACAGTTTAAATTGTTCCTATGAATTTCGGACTCTGTCATATAACAAGCAAAATTCAGATGAAATGCCAGTTAAAACATAATTGTAATTTGTGACGTTTCCTTCAGTATATCGCTATTTAAACCTTAAGTGCGAAATCTTGCCCCACTTTACTCTACACATTCCGAATAACAATGAATATTTAAGTTATTATTTACCAGGCGTTTGCTTAACTAAATGTGCAGTTTCTTCTATTAATAAACAGGCTTCAAAACGGCTCTGAGCACTATGGGACTTAACTGCTGAGGTCATCAGTCCCCTAGAACTTAGAACTACTTAAACCTAACTGACCAAAGGACATCACACACATCCATGCCCGAGGCAGGATTCGAACCTGCGACCGTAGCGGTCGCGCGGTTCCAGACTATAGCGCCTAGAGCCGCTTGGTCAGACCGGCCGGCAATACAGGGTTACAGCGGTTATAGCATAATTTGTATGAAAACTGTGTGTGGCTATACACATAGAAACGTACAAGCGCTTGACTGATACAAGTCAACCAAAAGTATCATTAACACTAGTTACTCATTAAAGCTTTACGCTGATTGACAGAACAAACTGAGACATTTTAAGATACCTATCTGACTCTGAAACACAGTAGTTCGACATTCCTGAAAGTACAAACTTACTCATATTGGAATGATGGAAGCATATTCATTGACGTATGTACGATTTCACTATGCGACTTGATTTTTTATGTTTCCGTAACTTTGACTGTTCTTGAAGTCCTTTTTTGCGCTGACTTCAGCACTGTTATTACCTTTTTTCTGTCACGTACGGTATAGTTTCTTCACAAATCAAATAAATTCATTCTTCATTTAAATTTAATTTTCACTCAGAGATATTTTATTGGAAGAAAATGAAATTTTATTTTAGTAAGATGGAATAGTTGGCCACACTTGTCACACCCATATAGCTACCAGACAGAAAACTTTAATTCATTGTCTGTACGGTACAGTCTTGTGAGGTTGTATTCGTGCTGTTAAATGTAGTTTTGCGGCTTCTTAGAAATAGGTTCCCACACGTTTAATTATAGAAAGTATACAGGGTGATCCATTGATAGAGACCGGGCCAAATATCTCACGAAATAAGCATCAAACGAAAAAACTACAAAGAACGAAACTAGTCTAGCTTGAAGGGGGAAACCAGATGGCGCTATGGGTGGCCCACTAGATGGCGCTGCCATAGGTCAAACAGATATAGACTGCATTTTTTTAAATAGGAACTCCCATTTTTTATTACATATTCGTGTAATAAATAAAAAAAATATGATTCTTTTAGTTGGACCACTTTTTTCGCTTTGTGATAGATGGCGCCGTAATAGTCACAAACGTATAAGTCCTTGGTATCACGTAACATTCCGCCAGTGCGTACGGTATTTCCTTCGTGATACATTACCCGTGTTAAAATGGACCGTTTACCACTTGCCTAAAAGGTCGATATCGTGTTGATGTATAGCTATTGTGATCAAAATGCCCAACGGGAGTGTGCTGTGTATGCTGCTCGGTATCATGGACGACATCATCCAAGTGTCCAGACCGTTCGCCGGATAGTTACGTTATTTAAGGAAACACGAAGTGCTCAGCAACATGTAAAACATCGACCACGACTAGCAACAAATGATGATGCCCTAGTGGGTGTTTTAGCTGCTGTCGCGGCTAATCCGCACATCAGTAGAGACATCAACATCGATTGCACCCATACCGTATTTCTATGCACCAGGAACTGCATGGCGACGACTTTGAATGTCGTGTACAGTTCTGCCACTGAGCACAAGTGAAATTACGGGACGATGACAGATTTTTTGCACGCGTTCTATTTAGCGACGAAGAGTCATTCACCAACAGCGGTAACGTAAACCGGCATAATATGCACTACTGGGCAACGGAAAATCCACAATGGCTGCGACAAGTGGAACATCAGTGACCTTGGCGGGTTAATGTATAGTGCAGCATTATGGGAAGAAGGATAATTGGCCCCCATTTTATCGATGGCAATCTAAATGGTGCAATGTATACTGATATCCTACGTAATGTTCTACCGATGTTACTATAGGGTGTTTCACTGTATGACAGAATGGCGATGTACTTCCAAAATTATGGATGTCTGGCACATAGCTCGCGTGCGGTTGAAGCGGTATTGAACAGCATATTTCATGACAGGTGGATTGGTCGCCGGAGCACCATACCATGGCCCGCCCGCACGTTCACCGGATCTGACGTCCCCGGATTTCGGTCTGTGGGAGGTTGAAGGATATTTGCTATCGTGATCCACCGACAACGCCGGACAACATGCGTCAGCTCATTGGCAATGCGCGTGCGAACATTACGGAAGGCGAACTACTCGCTGTTGAGAGAAATGTCGTTACACGTATCGCCAAATGCATTGAGGCTGACGGACATCATTTTGAGCAATTATTGCATTAATGTGGTATTTACAGGTAATCAAGCTGTAACAGCATGCTTTCTCAGAAATAATAAGTCCTCAAAGGTACATGTATCACATTGGAACAACAGAAATAAAATGCTCAAACGTACCTACGTTCTGTATTTTAATTTTATAAAATCCTACCTGTTACCAACTGTTCGTCTAAAGTTGTGAGCCGTATGTTTGTGACTATTACAGCGCCATCTATCACAAAGCGAAAAAAGTGGGCCAACTAAAAGATTCATATTTCTTTACGTACTACTCGAATATGTAATAAAAATGGGGGTTCCTATTAAAAAATAAACGCAGTTGATATCTGTTTGACCTATGGCAGCGCCATCTAGCGAGCCAACCACAGCGCCATCTGGTTTCCCCCTTCAATTTAGACAAGTTTCGTTCTTTGTAGTTTTTTTGTTTGACGTTTATTTCGTGAGATATTTGGCCCGGTCACAATTAATGCACCACCCTGTATAACCTTAGATTTTAGTTTGTGCTTTTCATCTGAATTATCCGAGGCTGTAGGTTGTAGAACTCGCTCTGCTATTTACTCACCTTTGCTTAATGGTGAAGATGCTTTAAGTTTTGACCATGGAGGTGGTTGTCCTAGAACAGTGGTTCCCAAACAGTGGGTAATTACTTTTTGAAGCGTAGGAACGAAAGGGTTAGATTGTGGCGAAATTATTCTTAAAATATAATTTCACCTGTCACTGCTTCGTAAGTCTGTAATACTGATTAAGTATGTTACCAAAAGTTATATTTTCAAATGGTAACATTTATGACACTGTGTGGTGGAGGTTAAAGGTTGTGAAACGCATATATGAACAACATCTTCCTCAGTCCAAACACTGCACATGCCCTTTGTACTTCCTACTATAACATAAAATTGAGACATGTACGTCACTAATGCTTAAAAATATCACGAAAATGCCTTCTCGAAATGAACCAAAAATTGATTCATTATTCATTTCGCAACAGATACACCAACTATTAGACAGCACAAAACAACAGTAACTACTAATGGCTTTTTTTGTTGCTGTAGCTCCTACACATTATTATTATTATTATTTTCCTTTCTCAAACGTTATGTCTAGTTAAAAATGGAAAGTGAGGCGGACCTTGATGAAGCGTCACTTCCTTTTAACTGTGCGGTATATGTTACATTGCATTTAGGAACTTTCGGGTAATTGAACATGTATCAATAATTACAGATTTCTGTAGTTGTATATATAAGTTTGGATGAAGCTGTATTGCGTTGATCTACTGGTGGATATTGTGTGGTATGACTTCTATAGTTGATAGTATAATTGGTATAACGTCAACTTTATTCTGATGCCACATGTCCTTGACTTCCTCAGCCAGTTGGATATATTTTTCAATTCTTTCTGCTGTTTTCTTCTGTATGTTTGTTGTATTGGGTATGGATATTTCGATTAGTTGTGTTGATTTCTTCTTTTTATTGGTGAGTATGATGTCAGGTTTGTTATGTGGTGTTGTTTTATCTGTTATTATGGTTCTGTTCCAGTACAATTTGTATTCATCATTCTCCAGTACATTTTGTGGTGCAACATGTGGGAACATGTTGTTTTATTAGTTTATGTTGTAGGGCAAGTTGTTGATGTATTATTTTTGCTACATTGTCATGTCTTCTGGGGTATTCTGTATTTGCTAGTATTGTACATCCGCTTGTTATGTGATCTACTGTTTCTATTTGTTGTTTGCAAAGTCTGCATTTATCTATTGTGGTGTTGGGATCTTTAATAATATTCTTCCTGTAATATCTGGTGTTTATTGTTTGATCCTGTATTGCAATCATTATTATTATTATTATTGTCAGTAGTACTGATCATACTAAAAGCACTGGCAGCACAAATTCTTACAATATCCTTTGGTTCAGAAGTAGGGAGTCCAGATATGAACTAACTCACAAGGGATAAGTATTCTGCACACATCTTAACTTCGTCGATTTTAAATAGGGGTGAAGTGTGTGGAGATATCAAGCGTTGCTAGATAGATAAATGGTGCAGAGGAAGCATGTTTTGTAAAAAACTCTCTACCGTCAATGTGTATAGTTAGCTTTTTTCCCTGAGACGGAGTTGTAGGTAGCAATCGCGATGCACTGAGACTACTCCATCATTCTTTAAAAAAAAAGGTTGTTTGACATAAGCAGTACCATTTGTTTCACTGAAGTTTCGGTTTTTGTAGTTTTTTCGTTTGACGCTTATTTCTTGAGATATTTGGCCCGGTCACGATCAGTGGACCAACCTGTATATAGCCACATCGGTTGCACAAAATTTTTTTGTCAAATTGACATTGGTGTCGACTGCATTAGGGTAATCTTCATCAGAATAACGGACAATGGCCCGCAGTACGATCGAATTGGTGGAAGGGCACTTTGAAGAACGAAGACATCAAACCTGTGTTCGTAGTTAGGCACCATCCGAGCTCCAAACTGAGTGCGGTCTGGGAAATCTGTGTAAGTTATACTGTGCGAAAAGACATGAAACATGGGATGTGTACTTGCGATACTTGCAAGACACGCTCAGTGACCTTCTGCATGGGACTACGACGTTAGTCACCTACCTCGGTAGTCAGGGAATATAGCCACCTGATATTGTCAGAGGAACTGTTGCCTTTCCGCCTGGAAGATGACTCAATCGCAGGGAGATAATGGAGTCAAGGCAGACTAACACGCGGAAAAGAGAGAATTTAGGACTGGCGAGAACTGTCGTAAGCTATTTCCCACGCGTGATTCACGAGAACACGCTAGTACTGGAAAGCTTACGTACAGGAAAGGCGATTGGCGTGCATCACGTAAGCCGTATAAAGAAATTTATAAATTGTTTGCCAATCCCTGTTATGTCTAGTAGGTTAATTTGTTTGTCCATCAAGTTCTGGTGTAATTTATTGTTAATTTCAGTTCAATGTTCGCGAAAGGAGAACAAGAATAAGCAAGAGAGAAACAAATTTCGCGAAATATATGGTGCTGAAGAATTTCCTAAGGCTCTAAATGTTTAATTTTAACTTAAAATCAATGTCAGTGAACAGGGATATTGGTGCATGCAGTCACCAACTAACAAGACTTAACGAACAATGCCGTGTTTATTATCAGTATTAATAATAACAGTAAATATAGTCAGAAATCCTGAGTAGTTATGAAGAGCAAGCAATGTAGTTACTTGCAGAAAAATGTAAGTCTCCTTTATTTTTCTACTAAGATAAAAGTTATTGTGGCTTAATCTCTTTTCCTTTTTGGAGCTATGGTGGCCAACCACGAATGTGGTGCTCATTTTATGTGGAAGAGGTGGGCCTATCGCAGTGCATGGGAGCGTGGTTTATGGGGATTATAGTGGCTCAACCCCAGGTGCGTGAGCATCATGAAAGATTTGGACGCGATAGCATATCAGGACGAAATGGATTTTTTTTTTTTCAATTACTTTAATGATTTCACCGTCGATGCCTAATCGTTTCCGTACATTTTACAGAAATAATATGAATTGAAAGTAAACAGGAACATATAATAATACTGAAGGATAACCAATATGAAGGAAGAAAGAAGAGGAGACAAAAAAAAAAAACAGTATGTTTAGAAATGTACGACTGCAGGCGCGCTAACATCAGTCACTAAGGATAAGTCAAAAATAAGCATTATGACCAATGTGCCAACTAGCATTCATAGCCCACAGGATAATAAGTACACAGACGCGGAAAGAGAACATTCAGAACAGGCGAAAAAAGAACTGATCTGCAATTTAGAACCTCTAACTGTATGACAAATACGTGCAACACTTCAGCACATATAGCTTACTCATCTTACAGCGTTTTTCCTAAATTCTCATTCCTTTGCTACGGTTGAATGAATGGAAGAATGAATAAGGGGATGCTTTATTGTATAATATAGATAAAATTATGACTTTTTGATTACTTCTAATTTAACAAAAGTTTGTAAGCTGAAGCTTTTGTGAAGTGGCCACTTTAACATGTAGGATTAAGACGAGATTGTCAGTTTGCACAGGGAATCAAAGGGAGACGTACGCACGGAGTGGAGGAGAAGGTCGCAGTATGTCATTGTGTGGCACGTGGCCAAGCGGAAAGAGGAAGGTCGAGCGGGCGGCGAACAGCGGGTCGGCACGTGCGCTGAGAGCGCATATCTGTGGCAAGCGAGGACGGGTGTCTTGACACCTGTCGGGGGGCGGGGGGGGGGGGGGCACTTCCCTTTGTGAGCAGAGCCACGAGGGGATAGAGCAAAGCGCTTTAAGGAAGGTGGACTTGAGGCCTTGTGAACACTTGAAACCTGCAAGCGGACACGCGTAACATCCCAGGAATAACCAGAAAAACAAATCGTCAACGTTCAGCACGTTGACACACAGAACTCCGCGACAACTTTCTCATCAATGCCGACACTTGGCAAGCGTGAGCTGATCCACTGTATGTTATGAATACAAGAGCAGGATACAACCAGCCTAATCTACCCTCACATCTAATCAAAAGACCCAAGATGTAACTACACTGGCCATTAAAATTGCTACACCAAGAAGAAATGCAGATGATAAACGGGTATTCATTGAACGCATATATTATACTAGAACTGACATGTGATTACATTTCACGCAATTTTGGTGCATAGATCCTGAGAAATCAGTACGCAGAACAACCACCTCTGGCCCTAATAACGGCCTTGATACGCCTGGGCATTTAGTCAAACAGAGCTTGGATGGCGTGTACAGGTACAGCTGCACATGCAACTTCAACACGATACCAAAGTTCATCAAGAGTAGTGACTGGCGTATGGTGACGAGCCAGTTGCTCGGCCACCATTGACCAGATGTTTTCAATTGGTGAGAGATCTGGAGAATGTGCTGGCCAGGGCAGCAGTCGAACATTTTCTGTACCAGAAAGACCCGTACAGGACCTGCAACATGCGGTCGTGCATTATCCTGCTGAAATGTAGGGTTTCGCAGGGATCGAATGAAGGGTAGATCCACAGGTCGTAACACATCTGAAATGTAACGTCCACTGTTGAAAGTGCCGACAATGCGAACAAGAGGTGACTGAGACGTGTAGCCAATGGCACCCCATACCATCACGCTGGGTGATACGCCAGTATGTCGATGACGAACACACGCTTCCAATGTGCGTTCACCGCGATGTCGCCAAACACGGATGCGGCCATCATTATGCTGTAAACAGAACCTGGATTCATCCGAAAAAATGACGTTTTGCCATTCGTGCACCCAGGTTCGTCGTTGAGTACACCGTCGCAGGCGCTCCTGTCTGTGACGCAGCGTCAAGGGTAACTGCATCCATGGTCTCCGAGCTTATAGTCCATGCTGCTGCAAACGTCGTCGAACTGTTCGTGCAGATGGTTGTTGTCTTGCAAACGTCCCCATCTGTTGACTCAGGGATCGAGACGTTGCAGCACGATCCGTTACAGCCATGCGGATAAGATGCCTGTCATTTCGACTGCTAGTGATACGAGGCCGTTGGGATCCAGCGTGGCGTTCCGTATTACCCTCCTGAATCCACCGATTTCATATTCTGCTAAAAGTCTTTGGATCTCGACCAACGCGAGCAGCAAAGTCGCGATACGATAAACCGCAATCGCGATAGTCTACAATCCGACCTTTATCAAAGTCGGAAACGTGATGGTACGCATTTCGTGTCTGTAGCACGTCATCTTCGTGGTGTAGCAATTTTAATGGCTAGTAGTGTAGTTTGGCTTTTCCTCCCAAAACTGTTCACCGAAATACGTAATAGCCCATCCCAAAAGACAGTAAAAGGGCACCAGATGACATTTGTAAAAAATTTTCAATTGTTTTCATTTCTTATTGATGCATCCAGTATTATCATTACTACTTTGTGTTCATTTCAGTTTCATGTTACTTGTATTACGATTATTGACACCAACACACTAAATGCATGCCACCGAGTAAACCAATGTGATATTCATTTTAAATAAGTATATCATAATTAAGAATAGTGGACACGACTTTGCTTTGATTAAGAAATAGCTGATGTAACATAAACGTCAGTATCAGTGCACCTTAACTTTACATTGAGAGATAATCCTGCTTTTGCTATTTGGTCTAACGCCATTAATCTTAAATAAGCAGATCAAGATTGAGAGATTATCCTGCGTGTCTTGTTGCTTAGTTACATAAATCTTCAATGGTGGTCATGCTTTATAACGCACCCAACACACACACCGTAATAAAAATGTTTATATAGAAAAAGGTTTTAGAATTTTGATTTCGAAATGAAAATGGATAGGAAGCTGCAGCATAACGTTAACTTCTAACCTTTGTTTGGATTTGAAGTTTTGCCCGCTTATGTAATAAAGTAGGCGCAGAACAATACTTTACAAGAAAGCGTAAGTGGGAAATAAAGAGGCAAATTGCACCCAGAAATTGTGAGACTTTGGCTGGTATGAGGCAGGACAATTGAAAATAATTCAGTTAAATAGGAAGGATGGAGTCATGAGCGAAACGAGCGAATTTTCTGCGGGATCAAACATCAACGTCGTTGTTGTTTGGCCATAGCAGAAAATCAATCGATTAGGACAGGGTGATGCAATATGCCAGTTTTTAATGGATGCTTGCATAAATTAATAACACTATAATCAATTTGCATATTTTCATGACGGGTACTAAATGACAGAATTATTTAAATACTAACAATGAGGATGGCATCGCTGATTTTCAATTTTCAGTAAATCATGATAAGGCAATTGGCAGCGCGGAATACAGCTGAAAGCTCTGAAATGAGACGAGAAGCGGCCAGGAGTCTTGAAGAAGCGAGGGAGACAGAACTGTTTTTCTGTACAGCACGAGCAAGGTCTTTTTGTGATTTATCAGTCTTCTGACTCGTTTGATGTGGCCCGCCACGAATTCCTCCCCTATGCCAACCTCTTTGTCTCATTTTGCAACCTACGTCCTCAATTATTAACTGAATGAATCTCTTTCTTCAGTTTTGCACTCTACAGCTCCCTCTGGTACCATGGAAGTCTTTCACTGATGTCTTAAAATATGTCCTATCATACTGTCCCTTCTCCTTGTCAATTTCTCCACATATCTCTTTCCACTCAGATTCTGTATAGAACCTCCTCATTTCTTACGTTATCAGTCCAATTAATTTTCAACATTCGTCTGTAGCGCCACATCTCAAATGCTTTGATTCCCTTCTGTTCCAGTTTTCCCACAGTCCATGTTCCACTATCATAAAATGCTCTGCTACAGATGTACATTCTCAGAAATTTCTTCCTCAAATTAAGGTCTCAGTTTGATACAAACAGACTTCTCTTGGCCAGGAACGCGAGCATTAGTCTGCTTTTGATGTCCACCTTGCTCCATCCGTCACTGGTTATTTTGCCGCGTAAGTGGCAGAGGAGAGAGCAAATAGGTGGAAAGAATACATTGAAAGCCTCTATGAGGGTGGAGATTTGTCTGATGTGATAGAAGAAGAAACAGGAGTCGATTTAGAAGAGGTAGGGGATCCAGTATTAGAATCGGAATTTGAAAGAGCTTTGGAGGACTTACGGTCAAATAAGGCAGAAGGGATAGATAACATTCCATCAGAATTTCTAAAATCATTTGGGGAAGTGGCAACAAAACGACTATTCACGTTGGTGTGTAGAATATGTGAGTCTGGCGATATACCATCTGACTTTCGGAAAAGCATCATCCACACAATTCCGAAGACGGCAAGAGCTGACAAGTGCGAGAATTATCGCACAATCAGCTTAACAGCTCATGCATCGAAGCTGCTTACAAGAATAATATACAGAAGAATGGAAAAGAAAATTGAGAATGAGCTATGTGACGATCGGTTTGGCTTTAGGAAAAGTAAAGGGACGAGAGAGGCAATTCTGACGTTACGGCTAATAATGGAAACAAGGCTAAAGAAAAATCAAGACACTTTCATAGGATTTGTCGATCTGGAAAAAGCGTTCGACAATATAAAATGGTGCAAGCTGTTCGAGATTCTGAAAAAGTAGGGGTAAGCTATAGGGAGAGACGGGTCATATACAATATGTACAACAACCAAGAGGGAATAATAAGAGTGGATGATCAAGAACGAAGTGCTCGTATTAAGAAGGGTGTAAGACAAGGCTGTAGCCTTTCTCCCCTACTCTTCAATCTGTATATCGAGGAAGCAATGATGGAAATGAAAGAAAGGTTCAGGAGTGGAATTAAAATACAAGGTGAAAGGATGTCAATGATACGATTCGCTGATGACATTGCTATCCTGAGTGAAAGTGAAGAAGAATTAAATGATCTGCTGAACGGAATGAACAGTCTAATGAGTACACAGTATGGTTTGAGAGTAAATCGGAGAAAGGCGAAGGTAATGAGAAGTAGTAGAAATGAGAACAGCGAGAAACTTAACATCAGGATTGATGGTCACGAAGTCAATGAAGTTAAGGAATTCTGCTAGACAGTAAAATAACCAATGACGGACGGAGCAAGGAGGACATAAAAAGCAGACTCGCTATGGCAAAAAAGGCATTTCTGGCCAAGACTAGTCTACTAATATCAAATACCGGCCTTAATTTGAGGAAGAAATTACTGAGGATGTACGTCTGGAGTACAGCATTGTATGGTAGTGAAACATGGACTGTGGGAAAACAGGAACAGAAGAGAATCGAAGCATTTGAGATGTGGTGCTATAGACGAATGTTGAAAATTAGGTGGACTGATAAGGCAAGGAATGAGGAGGTTCTACGCAGAATCGAAGAGGAAAGGAATACGTGGAAAACACTGATAAGGAGAAGGGGCAGGATGATAGGACATCTGCTAAGACATGAGGGAATGACTTCCATGGTACTAGATGGAGCTGTAGAGGGCAAAAACTGTAGAGGAAGACAGAGATTGGAATAAGTCAAGCAAATAATTGAGGACGTAGGTTGCAAGTGCTACTCTCAGATGAAGAGGTTAGCACAGGAAAGGAATTCGTGGCGGGCCGCAACAAACCAGTCAGTAGAGTGATGAAAAAAAATAAATAAATAAATAAAAAGTAGCAGAATCCCTTAACTTCATCTACTTCGTGACCATCAATTCTCGCTATTAACATTTCTGTTACTTCTCATTACTTTCGTCTTTCTTCGATACTCTCAATCCATATTCTGTACTACTAGGCTGTTCATTCTACTCACCAGATCATACAATTTATTTTCACTTCTACTCCGCCGCCCCATACCGAACCACACTTTCAAGGCTACTGTACGGTTTACTAAGTATACTTCGTTCTCTTGTGATTCTTGAACAGTGTTCGCTGTTACTAGCTGAAATTTATTACATAACTCAATTAGTTTTCTCTTCTCTCATTCCTTGTCCCAAGCCCATATTCTCCTGTAAGTTTTTCTTCTACTCCTTCCCCAACTGCAATCCACTTCCCCACAAGGATTAGATATTTATCTCCCTTCACTTACTGTAGTTCCCGTACAATATCTCTTCATCTTCAGCTGGCGACGTCGGTATGTCTACCGGAACTATTGCTAACGGTGTTGGCTTGCTGTCTATTCTGATAGAAACACCTGTATCACTGAACTGTTCACAGTAACATTCTCTCTGCCCTACCTTCATGTTCATAACGAATCCTACTCCAACTGTACCATTTTGTGCTGCTGTTAATATTACCTTATACTCATGTGACCAGAATTACTGTCTTCTTTCCATTTCACTTCACTGACCCCCACTACATCTACATTGAGCCTTTGCATTTCAATTTTCAGATTTTCTAGTGGGACACACAGATTTCCTCCGCACTCGGAGAGGGCCCGATCCTCACTGCCTTACTTCTGCCCCCAGAGCAAGACAAGGACCCACGCTCTAAGCTACAGGGTGGAGTTTGTTTTCATCACACAATGACAGCTCTTGTCTCTGAAATCGGTATCTCCCTCCTATAACACGACAGCCAACCGACGTCCATGGTCACTTCCCCTCTGGCAGTCCCCTCCCGGAGATCGGAATGGCGGACTATTCCGGAATCTTTCACCAATGGATCATCATGACACTTTTTTAGTTAAAGGTCACATATCCTTTGGATACAAGTTATATGTGTGTAATGCAGTGGTTTCCATTGCCTTCTGCATCATCACACCGTTTATCATTGCTGATTCTTCCGCATTTATGGTCAGTTTCTCACACCAATGGAAAGAGAGTGTCCTGAACCTTCGTCCGCTCCTCCGTCCTTCTTGACAAGGCCAGTCAGCGTGACTTTCTGTGCTAGGTATAGCCGAGGCAACTTCGGCAGACCACGGCACTACAGGCGGTCCAGCGGGTGTGCGGACGTTTGCCACGATTTTACCTGTTCTGAAGGGTTGGGTCCCTTGTCTCCCTCTCCTCCTCCTCATCGCTGTCGTGCAGTAAAGGTACTTACTGAGCCTTTCCGCTGGTTTACTTAACATAGGACCAGAATCTCTTTGGATTTTCCGCCACATTTCTAGAGAGACTTTCGTTTTGGAAACTATTAAATGCATCTCGCATTGAAATCCGCACCAAATTTCGAGCCTCAGTATAGCTTCGCCAATCTTGCATATTTTGCGTTCGTCTAAATTATACGTGCCTTTTTCAGTGCTCCTGCAACAGCTTTCTGTGGTATTTTGTGTACCATGGGGGATCAGTTCCGTCTCTTATTAATTTATTTGGTATGAATTTCTCGAGTGTTGTTGATACTATTTCTTTGAACTTAAGCCACATATGGTCTTCATTTACATAGTTTGGAAGTATTGGAGACTGTCTCTTGGAAATACATCAACCGAATTTTTAGCTGATTTTATAAATAGATATATTTCGCGTTTAGTTTTGGTGAATTTCTTTGTTACTGAATTCCCTGTATCCGTCGTGATGTTCAGGATTATTTGTGGCTAAGAGGTCAAGTGTGTTTTCGTAACCATTTACAATTTCAATGGTCTAATGTTGTAATTGTTCAAAATAATTTTAAAAAAGCATTTAGAAAAATTACGGAAGTTGTTTTCTATTTACAATAGCGTCTGAAAATGTATTTTTGACAACATACGGAAGGTAGATTGAGGTCACTGCCAACTACAACTGTATGATTAGTGTACCTACTTGTGATGAGACTCAAGTTTTCTTTGAACTGTTCAGCAACTGTTTCATCTGAGACCAGGGGTCGGCAAAAGGAGCCAGTTATTAATTTATTCCGGTTGTCGAATATAACCTCTGCCGATACTAAGTCACAGGAACTATCTGCTTCAATGTCGCTTGTGAGCTGAAACACAGATTACATTATTTTTCCTTAAGTAGTGCTTCTTGTTTCTGTTGTAGTGCAGATCATTACAATTACGGCTTTTCCCTTCGAAACCTAGGGTGCTTTCTCTGTGACCCTGTAAATACTAGAGTTAAACAATGCAGAACAACAACGTACGTTACAAGCATAGCATTCTGTAAAACTTCATTTCCTTATTTCTTGCCGGCCGGAGTGGCCGAGCGGTTCTAGGCGCTACAGTCTGGAACCGCGCGACCGCTACGGTCGCAGGTTCGAATCCTGCTTCGGGCATGGATGTGTGTGATGTCCTCCAGCTCGGCTCCAGTTCACCACCGGCAATGGAGGGTGAAGCTTTGACAATTCCAGCCATTCGTGCTGGCGAAACGTCAGAAAAATCATTAGATGAACGTCGGCCGAAGAACCCGAGACAGAAGCCAATAGGCAGTTTGTCAACAAGTGGCCACGAAAGCCTCAACAATTTTGTGTCAGGTTAGTTAGGTTTAAGTAGTTCTAAGTTCTAGGGGACTGATGACTTCAGCAGTTTAGTCCCATAGTGCTCAGAGCCATTTGAACCTTATTTCTAACATTTTGAAATTGTACGTCGACTTTAGATGACATGACAATCATAGATGTTCTTATCTCTATTTAGTGAACGTATTTTCAGTCATGTTTTGAACATTGTCCCGCTACACTTTATTAACTAATGTTTCGCCGCAAGGGATATCGGATTTTAAAGAATAAATTAATATCGAGTACGTCGTTCTTCTTTTCAAACATTAACATTTCCATTTCTTCTTTCCTTATTGTCTTTTGACCATGCATTTGTAGTAATTAAACTACGAACAAATGCAGTGATCAAAAAGAAATGACACCGTACAGACAGAGGGATCTATATTTATACTTGGCAGAACTAATTACATACTGACATAATCGTCGGTATTGCTTTCGTTTCCCAAAAGTTATAAATATTTCGATTTCGGAAAAGAAGCTTCGTATTTCGCCAAGATGTCGAAGAAGAAGGTCCCTTACGTAATGGTTGTATCGAGTAAGATGTGGAGACGGCGGTTTGAAAGCGGACAGAAGCAGTACGAGGAAGGGCGTCCCTTACCTGAGGGATCGCTACCTGGCGAAGGGGCAAGCGTGCCAAATGTCCGCCGTGGCAAATGTCCGCCGTGGCAAATGTCCGGCATTCCGTCCAGCGCCCCGCTTAGATCGAGTTGACCGTTGGAATTGATGCAATAGTGGAGTGAGGCAGCGACAGAGATGGCATCTGGACGAGAAGGATAGATACTGAGGTGCAATGATCTTGCCTTCAATTTGAAAATATCGCTTGGCTCTTGACCCATCGCCAAACTAGCAGTTGAGATGGAAACTTTCCACGACACAGCTAAACAACGTGGACGCCGTTTGGCTGTCGTGTTATAGGAGGGAGATACTGATTTCAGAGACAAGAGCTGTCATTGTGTGATGAAAACAAACTCCACCCTGTAGCTTAGAGCGTGGCGCCTTGTCTTGCTCTGGGGGCAGAAGCAAGGCAGTGAGGATCGCGTCCTCTCCGAGTGCGGAGGAAATCTGTCACTGTGTGTCCCACGCTGCACACATTAGAGGAAGAACTGCCTCAGAATTTTAGTGAATGTGCTATTGTGTCTCAGAGAGCTGTACATTCG
This sequence comes from Schistocerca serialis cubense, assembly GCF_023864345.2. Taxonomy (NCBI): domain Eukaryota; kingdom Metazoa; phylum Arthropoda; class Insecta; order Orthoptera; family Acrididae; genus Schistocerca; species Schistocerca serialis. Next base: position 343,934,745 of record NC_064638.1, on the reverse strand, counting down.
TCAGTCTGGGAGCAGAATGACGAATTTAATAAGCTTCAAGACCAGTTGATGCATTCGAGGTACTCTTCTATACTGGTCACAGTGAATCATTGTGTTTATTCAGCCTGTGGGCAAGCAGATCTCACACGCGTACAGAAGACTACAGGGGTATTACGTGGTGGGGGCTGTACTGGACAAGCTTTAGTCCAAGTGTGTAGGTAGGTTTCAGCACTGGCGAGGGCCGCCGCAGTCACTGGTGCAGCCGCAACCAGACGGCGTGCGCCAGCCATTCTCACATACAATTGCAACTTACGGTTATATCGCTGCCTGCAAAGTAGGGACGTAATTCAAGTAAATGCGGCTGAGTTTCATTCTCCTTCAGCTACATTCTAAGCTGTCAGATTTATAGTGGATTCGGGTATCTTCTCCACTAATATCATTGGCATCCACGTCGTCAAAATGGAGGCAGATTCCACTGTGAATTTACAAGTTCGAATATTTTTATAAAATCTGCTTACCAGTCCAAACTCGTCAGTTATGGATATGGACCTTAAGTGTGATGGATAACTGTATACATTGCAGAAAAGGAGTAATAATAAACAATACTTAAACATGTACTTTTTTTTTCATCCCACCTTCCATCCTTAACTGGCACAGCCTCGGCCGTGGGCACGACGGGCTTTTCTGTGTTTGTACGCTCGATTAAATGTGAATCATTTTAACGGCTGCTGCCGTATTGATCAAATTATGCATTTCCCTCAAAACAACGACGGCAGCCAAAATTGTTTTGCCGATTTTGGTTCCTCTGTTTGTAGAGAATTATTCTTGTAAGATTTGTTTCCTTTCTGTAATTATTAAGATGTTCTAATTCGCTGATGAATTTTCGTATACTTCAAAATAAAACTGATACCCAAATTATGAAAGGCAGCATCAGTTTGCTCCTCATCAGAACGTTCAGAATCTGTTATCTGCTTTCCTAGTCATTAATTACTCCTCAACCCAGGTTGAGGTTTCTTACCCTGCTATGTTACACGCAGTGCATTGGGAGGTTTCTTACCCCACTGTGTTGCACGCAGTGCATAGGATTAAAACAGGTCCAGCAATACAAGTATCTGAGTGAACGTGCGTAGCAACAGATCGCTTAATTTGTCGCCCGCACATTTTGAAGAAATCGTGATTTTGACCATGACATCGTACAACTTCACGGATGCTTCGAAAACGGAGGATAGGACCGTTTCACGATGAAAAACCAATTAAAAGACGAAATTTGACCATGAAATCCGCTGTGATGCTCAGTACAGTAGCTCTAAAGAACTGTATAGACTAGCAGCTGTTTACCAAATGTACTAATCGAGAAAGCACTGACAAAACATCCTCATTCTTAAGTCTCTGATGGCCAACGAGGCACATCACCACAGCAACAAAACAATCGCGGGGGTACTGCCTGCTCAGAACATTGACAGATATGTTATAATGCACGAAATAACGCAAGACCGCGTCTAAATACTGCAGGTAGTTGACGAAGCACATTACAAAACTAGGTGATCATTTCAGCGCCTTCAACTGGCACTGCTTGGCCAACGTGCGCTACATGTAAAATCAGGGAGTCAAGCAATTTACCAATTACACTGAGGCGAGAAAAAACACGATAGTCATACGCAGATACGCAGTTGAATCACGTACATATGGTATATAAAGGCGGTGCTTTGATAGAGCTCTCATTTGCACTTTGATTCGCGTGGCAAGGTTTCTGACGTGATTAAGCCGGCGCTACGGAAATTAACACATTTTGAAAGCGGAATTGTATCTGGAGCAAGACGCATGGAACATTCCATTTCTGAAATCATTAGGGAATTCAATATTCCGAGATACACAGTATCAAGAATGTGCCGATAATACAAAATTCCAGGCATTACCTCTCACCACGGACAACAAACTCACCAATGGCCTTCACTTAACGACCGAGAGCAGCAGCTTTTCCGGAGAGTTGTCGGTGCCACCAGAGAACCAGTTCTGCGCGAAATAGCCACAGGGATCAATATGGGACGTAAGACATACGTTTACGTTAGGACAGTGCGGCAGAATTTCACATTAATGGGCTACAGCATCAGACGACCGATGAGAGGGCCTTTCCTAACAGCACGACATTGCCTCCAGCGCGTCTCCTGTGCTCTGTCCGTATCGGCTGGACGCTAGACGATTGAAAAACCTGGCCTGGTCAAGTGAGTCCCGACTTCAATTGGTAAGATCTGACAGTAGGGTTCGAGTGCAACGTAGACCGCTCAAAGCCATGGACCCAGGTTGCCAACAAGGCGCTGTTCAAGTTGGTGGAAGCTCCATAATGGTGTGGGCTGTGTTTACATGGAGTGGACGGGATCCTCTGAATATTCGGCTAGTTGGAGACCATTTACAGCCATTAATTGTTTCATGTTCTCAAACAATGACGGAATTTTTATAGATGGCACCGCGCCAATGTCACCATGCCACAATTGTTTGCGACTGGTTTGAAGAACATCCATGACAACGGCTATAGAGGCAGCATGCCTCACTGTTTCTGCAGGGGTCTTCGAACGACTTGTTAAGCCTATGCCATGTGCCATGTCGAGTAGCCGCAATACGCTGGGAAAAAGGAGGTCCAAAACGTTATTAGAATGTATCCCATAACTTTTTTCACCTCAATGTATAGTAGCATCCCGACAGCTTGCGTGACTGTCTACTTTTTACGAGTGTGTGCGTGTGTGTGTGTGTGTGTGTGTGTGTGTGTGTGTGTGTGTGTGTGTGCGAGTGAGTGAGAGGGAGAGAGAGAGAGAGAGAGCGAGAGAGAGAGAGAGAGAGAGAGAGAGAGAGAGCGAGAGAGAGAGATAAGAGAGAGAGACAGACAGACAGAGAGAGAGAGAGAGAGAGAGAGACAGACAGACAGAGAGAGAGAGAGAGAGAGAGAGAGAGAGAGACAGAGAGTTTTCCTATGCGTGCGTGTGCGTGATAGTGAGCAGGGCGGTGAGAAGGTGGCTACAGGGGAGCTCGCGTGCTGGAGGCAGGATGCAGCGGGAGTGTATTGCGAGATACAGTTACATTCCTATGGGATTAAACCTACTTATCCCCGCCCGGGCGCACATTCAATTTAGGAGAGAAGCACGCAGGTGGGGGTGGGGGTGGGGGTGAGGGCCGCTCACATAATTACTTCCGCGTGCGATGGCGATGCCCGCGCCCTCCGCCGCCCCCTCCGGCAGCTCCCCTCACTTCTTCTATTCGGTCGCCGCTTCCTCCCGGCTCGGCGTCGCCGTCAAAGACAGGCCGGCAGCCGCCCTACACCCTCGTCCCGGCCCTCCTGGTCGCGAGGGGCGGCTCGTCCGCGGGGGCGCCCGCGACGCCTCGTTGTCCAGCCCGGCGGCGTTCAGGCTGCAGCAGAGCCGCCACGGGCGCGCCTCCCTCCTGAGTAAGGGGCACCGCGGTGGGAGCCTTCCCAACAATCGCACCTGTCATTCCGTGCCACCCGCCTCGCAATATTTTGTTCTACACAGACTTTCTGCATGTTCTTCAAATGTCACTGGTATCATAAAATTCTCAACCACATTACAGTCACTAGCTTAGTCTGAAACAGCTCACAGTATATTACCAAAATCAGCAATCACCCACTTTTTATATATTCTTGTTGAACCCAATACGCTTTTCTGGCATTCGCCCATCTTCAGTTGGCTTTATACATATTTCAATTCTCATTAGCACGTCACTAAAACAGCGACTGCGTTTTCGCTGTTCAACTACCATGTGTATGAGTGGAGCAACTGCCTTTTGTATGACTGTGTAAAACGTAAGTCATTTGCCCTGCTGGTATTCGTTAAGAATGTCAGTCCAATATGTCAATGTATTAACCAATATTTTTCAAATGAAAATTTTGTTGTAAAAAAACGCTTTTTGGATAGACCGCAACTTTCATTATACGATAACAGCTCTATCACTAGTTTCGATTGTTCTTTTACCACCATCTTCACTTCGTTCAAATCGTAAAAAAGCGGTGAATATGAATTGAAAAACAGTACTGTAGTCCTGCAAGGAAATGCGTTCGTACTGTGGAACAAGTCTATGACAGTATGTACATAAGAGCTTCGTCATAAGCGAGCCAGGCTGTAAACCGTAACGATAACAAAAACTGTTCGCACTAGAACAGCTGCAAATCGCGGGTATGTAATGCAAGTTCTACTACTGTAACTGGGAATTTTGCTTCGTTATTACCGTCATCTTGCGACATTATGGTTTACAACCTGGCTCGGTAATGGTCCTCTTAACTCATAATGCGAATGCATATCATTACATGGCCTGCCGCTGTGACCGAGTGGTTCTAGGCGCTTCGGTCCGAAACCGCGCTGCTGGTACGGTGCTGGTTCGAATCCTGCCTCGGCCATGGGTGTGTGTGATGTCCTTAGGTTACTTAAGTTTAAGTAGTTCTAAGTCTACGGGACTGATGACCTCAGATGTTAAATCCCATAGTGGTCAGAGCCATTTGAACCAATTTTTGTCATTGCATGATTACAGCTAACGACGACGTTTTTCAGTGCATGTTCACAGTTTTCCATTACGATTTGAACGATATACGGGTGGTTGTAGAAAACAACCAATACTGGAGTTCTCGGTTCACTTGCCGCGTCAAATTCGCATAAAATTCCCAGATTTCTATTGACGGTATCATCGAAAATTAGGAATTTTATCCGAATTTGACAAATCCGGTTGAAATTCCGGCTTTCGCTGTAGGGTGTCATCGAAAACTTGGAATTTATCCGAATCTGACTCGTCAAGTGAACCGCGAAATTTTTATGCAAGAACTCTGTCCCGAATACCTTCATAGTCAACCGAAACTAGTCATCGTATTGTAATTGTATACTGAAAATTGCCGTCTAGCCATAAAAACCTATTTATGATAAAAAAATTTATTTGTTAAATTATATTAAGACCGCCGCCTCCCCCCCCCCCCCCCCCCCTGAAAATGTCAGGCTTCACTCATTATTAACTGTGAGTAAAATATTCAGTACCAGTTCCTCTATAAACATGCGATGCAATACTTTTGTAATATTCGATATAAGTTAGTTAACTAGTCACTACTGTGTTGAATAAATATCCATCCATATCAACTGTTAAAGTCATTTACCTAAAAAAATAATAATAAAATATGGTCTCTGAAATAACCAAGACTACCTCAGTATATTTCATATAAGTAACTTTGAAACCTCCGCTTAGACAAATTTATGAATGATTGTGCTGATAAACCCCTTACGTTATTTAATTTTCAAACAGCTGAGCAAAACTGAACGTACTCAGGCATTTCTCTCTTTACTTATTCTGATCATCACTAACCTGACACACATTATCTTTAGCGCAACGCAATCTGACTTTCAATGATACCTACAAATGAATGGCCCTGGCTAACAATAACCTATAACTTTCATGAATCACTTACCTCACAAAAATCTTCGTTACTCGAACTACTGCAATACAGCGAGCGCCAACACTGCCAGCTAAATAAAAGATTCTAACTACTGAAGTCACTAACTACTGATAGGCATAGTTAGCAAATGAAAGATTTTGATAGAGAACAAACAATGTATTTACTTTATACTGTTCAAAAGTCATTATATATATATATATATATATATATATATATATATATATATATATATATATATATATGTATATATCACTTCATGACATCCAGTCTTACAAATTTACTGTCTCTGATGGACACACGTCCAGATCAACCGCTCTCAAAACTCCGCCATCTCTCTCCCCACACCCACCACTGCTGGAGGCTCACCTCCAACTGCGCAACGCTACGCGCTGTTCACGTCCAACTGCCCAACACTACAATAGCGAATATTACAACAATGCCAACCAGCCACAGACTGCACACACCACAACCAGTGATTTTCATACCGAGCGCTACGTGGCGTTACCAATATAAAAACCTAAACAGCCTACTTACAACTTTAGTTTTTGAGTTAGACAGAAGTTTCAACAATATTTAGTATACGCACTCATCTGGCTCCAGCATTACTTTCAGAACCTCTAAACGACATGTAATTTTGACACGACACGGATAATTTTCGATGTAAACAAACATGTCAATTGCAAACGTGACGAGAGCTGCACTACTTTTGTTCATCAGACAAAAAAAAATTTTTTGGAAACAAACACTAAGTGCATTTCACTCATAATAAAACGTAAAAATACAGCTCGCGAAGTGTAGTAGCTTTAAAAAAATAAAAAATAAAAAAATAAAAAAACGTTATTTTGCACAGGGTTGCTGCAGTATCCAAAATGTCGTCGATGTGTTAATATTGTGCTAATGAAGACTTAAAATTGTATTAGGTCACCTGAAGATAGACCGAAGTCTGAAATGCGTATTGGGATAAAAGAAATTACATAAAATGCGTTTTTCCTAAAGTAATGTAATCCACAGTCATGGAGCTTAAGAATCAGTAAAATAGTTACTACAATGTTGACACTAAAATATTCCATGAACTTTCGGGCGTGCATCCGACAGAATGTTTCACATCTCGTTATTTTGGGCTGCTAAAAATACAGCAATCTCCAAGACGAATTGCTGGCTCAATTCTGAATATCCAAGCACGATTAACTATGCGCTGAAATGCTAACTAAAACCACGCGTTTCATTGGTATAATGTGCAATGAAATGTCCTTGTGTCACAGATAAGACAGTCCATACATTAGAGTCAATGAAGAGAAAACAGGCTGAGCCTAAAGGAAATATACATGCTTGGAGAAGTGATACGATAAATGATTCTGAACGAAAAGATTCATATGGACATATGCTCTATGGAACGTTTGTCTTGAATGACTCGAATATAAAGGTGGCCGAGCGGTTGTAGGCGCTTCAGTCCGGAACCACGATGCTGCAACGGTCGCAGGTTCGAATCCTGCCTCGGGCATGGATGTGTGTGATGTCCTTAGGTTAGTTAGGTTTAAGTAGTTCTAAGTCTATGGGACTGATGACCTCAGGTGTTAAGTCCCATAGTGCTTAGAGCCATTTGAGCTATTTTTGACTCGAATATCACAGCGTCCTGGGATTACATGTCGCAGCACAAAATTAAACTAGATTAAATTCCTTATTCATTTATTTCTTATTTTTTGTCTAGGACTAATAGTTCGCACGAAGTGAGGACGAGAATACTGAAAATCTCGCGCAACGTGCATCCGCTGTAGGATTCTTAGTTTTTGCAGGCCAGTTTGAGGTACTTTCCCGACTTAACACACCACAATTGTTCTGTATCGAACTGTTCGCATCAATTTCCTCTACGCTATTGTGGTATGTCCTAAACAGTTACAATGTGTAAATAATTCGATGCGGCTGAAGATATCTATCGTCGTCGTGCTATTCTGCAACTCTGTGCGTCATCTTCACGGTGAGTAGCAATCTATCCTTTCCATAATATTGTTCCAGCCTGGACTTCCCATTATTTCAAAATATGCATCTGAATCTCTACGTTTTGAGTCCTATTTACACTACACCCTTAGTTGCCTTGCAGCTATGCTATGAACACTGCAACTTGCCGTGTACGTAACTTGCCGTGTAGCTGACAGAGCGTTTCAATCCCTGAATCTAGATATTCACCTAATTTGTAGCAAGACTGGCTAAATAAGTATGTTTCTGACTTCTTAATAACGAGGGTTTCCAAATTCCTCTCTTTACTTGGGATATTTAACATTAGTTTTGTTAAGACATTTCCACAAACATATTGAATGCGGATGGGCCCCGTCACGCTGGAACTACTTTGTTTTACCTGTCGTCAGCGAAACGTCCTCTAATTTGTCAATCGATGTACACTGTTAGACAAAAAGAACGACGCACCGTGAATGAATTATCCGATTCGGTCGGAAATCGGTAGGTGCAACGTACATCTACCGACAAACATATGATGGTAGTTTCACAAAAATTGGATGATTTATTCTGGCGGAAATGCTTCACTAACTGAGCAAGTCAGTAACGCGTTGGTCCACCTCTGGCCCTTAGGGAAGCAGTTATTCGGCTTGGCACTGACTGCGTGCCCTCCGGAGGGATATCGTGACAAACTGTGTCAAAATGGCGCGTTAGCTCGTCAAAATTCTGAGCTGATTGGAGGCCTATCCCCATAATGCTCCCAACGTTCTCAATTGGTGGGAGACCCGGCGACCTTGCTGGGCAAAGCAGGGTTTGAGAAGTATGAAGAATAGCGATACAAACTCTTTCCCGGTACGGAATGGCGTTATCTTGATTAAAAATAAACACAGGATGGCGTGCCATGAAGGGCCACAATACGAGGCGTAGAATATCGTCGGCGTGCCGCTGTGGTGTAAGAGTGGCGGCGGTGACAACCCAAGGGATCCTGCTATGAAATGAAATGGCATCCCGGACCATCGCTGCTGGCTGCCGAGGTCGTATCAGGACGCGTCTTCACTGGTCATCGTGACTCAGTTCGAAGCGAGACTCATCACTGAAGACCACTCTACACCAGTCAATGAGATTCTAGACCGAAGACGTGTCTGGAGACTCCCCTGACAGCAATGGGATACCAACATGGTTGTGGAGAGAAGCAGCAATTAGTATGATTAATCAATAATTCAAAAACAGTCTTAAACGCTTTTGTTATTATTATACCGCCAACCGGTTTCAACGCGACGTAGGGGTCATCTTCTGGGCGTTTACACCACTGGTCGACTGCTGGTGGTGTCACTCCTGTCTTCATAACGGCGGTATAATAACGGCGGTATAATAATAATACTAATAATAATAATAATTGCGATTAAGACTGTTTTTGAATTATTGAGTGGGATACCAGCCTGATTTTCACCTGCCATCCGTCCCGACAACCAGGAGTGACAGTCAGAGATACCATTTCATTCATAGCAGGAGCTCTTTGGCTGTCATCCGCGCCACCCTTACAGCTCAGTGATACGTCGAAGATACGAGGGTTGTTTTTTAAGTAAGGGCCGTTTTTATTTTTAAAAAAAGATACAAACACTTTTGTAAAAAAGCTTTTATTTTCTGGTTAGGTTAGGTTAGGTTAGTGTTGTTTAACGTCCCGTCGACAACGAGGTCATTAGAGACGGAGCGCAAGCTCGGGTTAGGGAAGGATGGGGAAGGAAATCGGCCGTGCCCTTTCAAAGGAACCATCCCGGCATTCGCCTGAAACGATTTAGGGAAATCACGGAAAACCTAAATCAGGATGGCTGGAGACGGGATTGAACCGTCGTCCTCTCGAATGCGAGTCCAGTGTGCTAACCACTGCGCCACCACGCTCGGTTTTTATTTTCTGATTCTACACACTTTTACCTATTTTTCTACATAGTTGCCTTGTTTATTTAAGCACTTGTCATACCGTACAACTAAGTTTTTAATTCCCTCTTCAAAGAATTCGGCCGCCTGCTCCGACAGCCAAGAGTTCACGGCCGGTTTCACTTCATCGTCGTCATTGAAGCGCTGCCCACCAAGATTGTGTTTCAGGTACCGGGAAAGGTGAAAATCGCTAGGAGCAAGGTCGGGGCTGTATGGTGCATGGTCCAAAACTTCCCAGCCAAAAGAACCAATCAAATCCCGAGTCTTTTGAGAGGTGTGAGGCCTAGCGTTATCGTGCAGGAGCAAAACTCCTTTTGTCAGCATGCCGCGCCTTTTGTTTTGAATTGCTCTGCGGAGCTTCTTTAGAGTTGCACAGTAGGCATCTGAGTTGGTTGTCGTTCCTCGAGGCATGAAGTCCACTAGCAAAACACCGCGCCGGTCCCAGAACACAGTTGCCATAATCTTGCGCTTTGACAGCGTCTGTTTGGCTTTGACCTTGACGGGTGAGGTTGTGTGTCGCCATTCCATCGATTGTCGCTTGCTTTCGGGAGTGATATGGGATACCCATGTTTCATCTCCAGTGACAATTTGACTCAACATGTCATCCCCTTCTTCCTCGTAACGAATCAAAACTCCAATGAAGTGGCAAATCTCTTCCCTTTGTGGTCCTCTGTGAGGAGTCTGGGTACCCACCGAGAACACAGTTTCTTAAAGTTTAGGTTTTCAGACACAATTTTGTACAAAACCGATCTTGAAACTTGTGGAAATTCCAAAGAAAGAGTGGAAATTGTGAATCTTCTGTCCTCACGAATCTTTGTTTCGACTGCAGCAACCAAATCATCAGTGATCACAGAGGGCCAGCCTGAGCGTTCTTCGTCATGGACGTTTTGACGGCCATTTTTAAACTCTCTAACCCATTGACGCACTTTACCTTCACTCATTGCATTCAAGCCATAAACTTCTGTTAACTGACGATGAATTTCTGCAGCTGATAGGCTTCTCGCTGTCAAAAAACGTATCACTGATCGAATCTCACACGCGGCGGGCGATTCAATAATCATAAACATTATAAAGTAGCACAGCGATGCGTACACGTCAGCTACATAGCTGCAACTTGCATCAGTGTGAACGGGAAGGATGCCGGCAAGTGGCGCGGTGGCTTGTTGCGGCGTCCGCGCGAACTACGGGACTATACGCGCGAATGGCCCTCACTTAAAAAACAACCCTCGTATTCTACTGCCCGTTTTGTTGCCCTCATGGCAAGCCATCCTGGGTTTACATTTCAGAAAGATAATGCCCGCACACGTACGGGGGAGTTTCTACCGCTTGTCTGGCAAACCTTACTATGAGCAGCAAGTTTACCAGATCTCTCCGCAACTCTAAAAGTTCGGAGCATTGTGGACAGGGGCCTCCAAACAGTTCGTCATTTCGACAGTTTAACCCGCCAGTTGGACAAAATTTGACACGATATACCTCACCAGGACTGCCGAACACTCTGTGAATCTATGCCAAGCCGAGTAACTGCTCGGACAGGTGCCAGATGTGGAACGACGCATTATTAACTTGCTCTATTTGTTAAGTTCTTTCGCTTGAACAAAGCATCCAGTTTTTGTGGAATTGTAATAATTTGTTTGTCTGTGTACGTCCGCTACATCTAGCGATTTCCGTCCTATTCGGATACATTCTTCGTGCATCGTTCTTTTTTGTTCTCTTAGTATACTTTCGAAAATGAAATAAGCTTTTTGGTCGTCCCATTATTCCTTCGAGACACATCCTTAAACAAATATCGTCGCACTTCGATAGAGAAACGAACTTGGAAACTTGCTTCCTCTGCATGACATTGGTTGTTTGTTAAAAATCAGATGTTGATGCGTGCGTTGTTACTTTCATCATCTGTAAAAGTGGCTTCTCGAATAAAGAGTATCTTTGGATGACCATCAAGCTCAGAATTTTACCGGTAACACAAGTCAAGTCGTGTAACACTGTCGCCAAGAAGAATTTTTTGCAGACATTATGCACTGCGCACTGTGCACTGAATGTGGACATACTGTCGCCACGCTCGTGTTCGTGAAATATCATTGAAGGAGAATGTTAGTCAATAAGTTGCTATAGAGCTAAAAGTTCCCACATTACATTTCTGTTCTACCCATGATTCTGGAAAAGTTTAAGAAGTTAGGGCGTCTGATGAGTCTCAAGATTCAGTTTTTCAAAGTTCTGAACACACCTGCAACTCTGGGTGATGCCGGAAAGGAGAAGAGAGCTTTCATGAAGATATCCAAGTAATAGACTAGGCCTGCTAAACGATGGAAGACAATCTGTAACATCAACGTCAATGTTATTTCTACTTATACAGATTCTTTGTCTGCTTACGTTTAATGCGACTTCTGTATCACTACATTCTTTATATAAGATCTATGTAAATGTTTTATACATTATTTATGCCCACTATGTCATTGTAATTAATCTGTGGATGTAATTGTAAAAGTAATGTTCTACAAAACACGTAAACGTCAAAATTTTACTCTTAATACTGGTAGCTTACGTTTGTAAGCATGCAAGAGCTGGAGGGAAGTCCCTCCGCAACGAAACACGTGTTGCTGGAACATAAAAGATCGATTTGGCGGTAGAACTGCAAGGCTACTTTGTGCAAGAGTTAGCCGGTGGCAGATAGCGGGAGTCTGCGGCTAGCAGGCAAATGTTCGCATCTTGCGTGCTGAAAGAGGCAAGAAGAAGAGCAAGATTATATAATATAGCCTCGGATGTGTAAGAAATTTGACCTGTTATTCATAGCACACATTGGTTAGTTCTGTACTAGGAAAATCCGACGCTAAGAAGAGAATCTTCAGTGCCTGTTACACAGCAAGAGCCACGGGTAATATTGCCGACTTTTTGAGTAGCCAGAGAAAATCACCACAGCCGCCATCTTCGTCTTAAATTGTCAGTTGAGTATTGTATAATTGCATGAACCAGTTATTTGGTTTCTTGTCCATATAATAATGCTATTTTGTTTAAATTTTGTGTCGAAGACCTATGTTTAATACCTGGTCATTTACCAAGGCTCCGCTTCCAAGTGCTAGAATGTTTCCGTGTATCCTACGTTATTGAACTGAAAAGTAACGATTTTATAACAAAATTTAATAACTTCTGTGGAGTGGTAAATTTCATAACCGTACAATGAACCTAGTTTTAGAAGTACTCCACTTGTTTTGATCTCTTTTTTCATAAAATGGTAGCTAAACTTTCACCAAAGTACAATTTCAAAGATACTATCTTAATTGTTTTGCTTAAATGTTGTTACTACTGTACTTCCAGAATGCCCCAAATAACACTGTTCTGTAACAAGTATAGGAAGACAGTTTTCAGAAGACGTGGAATGGATATCTAATTTTATTTCATCGTCGAAAATGTCAAGTGCCTTATCTTATGGCTTTCCAACTGTTCGAATAATATTTCGGGCATTAATGCTACTATGTGGCGATTTTCTCTTTTCTGTTGAATCCGGCTGAAAATTTAAAGGTGAGTGGTCCGTTTAATTATATTTTTATATGAAATTTGATACGTTGTTCTCAAGTATTGAACATTAAACTACGTGTGATCATAATTTGGAATTTTTCGAGCTTGTTTTTACTGCCCCTGGTATTTCTTTAGGTTAAACTCTCCTTCTGATGAACTGTTCGAGTTAAGCTTCTATGTGTTCCATAGCTCCATATGCATTCACTAAGAGCACTACATTCATTTAAAAGCATTTAAAGGCCTGAGGGAATAACCTGTATTACTCAAAGACTCTAGTTTTATTAAGCAACAAGAATACTGTCAAGTTTATGACGTTGTTGCACTTCCAAGATACAACCCAGCGAAGATGGAGACATCGAGTACATTTCTGCTACCTCACGAGCTCAGGTTCTTTCAAATTATTTGCTTTTTAGGACAAAGCACAAAACATTCAAATAGCACGAACTGTATATATAAGATGCAATTCTTAGACACTGTAGTACCCTCCCTTATTTATTATCTATTTGTAACGAAGCAAAAGCTACTACATAGTACTTATTATTTCATAGCAGGAACAACATTTAAATATTTTAAGAAAGCCCGAAACATTATATTTGCTGACAAATAGTACTTATTTTGCAAAGTCTGTCTTGATGTCTGTTCCTATATAACCTATTAGAAGATTTTGGCCAGGGTTGTAGAAATGAAAGTCGTTGGAATATTATGTTGCTTTCAACTATTTCCTTCATTCATTTATACTTTCTTGTTACGCATTTTACAACAACACTTTTCATATATGAATTGCGCAACTTGCTTGATCTAGGCAAAGAAGACAGTCGAACAGAGAACGTCATGTACCAACCTCAATAGTTACCAAACAATTGTTTACTTGAAGATTTGTAGGTCTAAAGGTTATAACAAAGGCTAAAAAGTTTTACGATTTGAAAAATAGTAGCTCCCTTTTATTTTATAAGACTGAATTCACTATCGATAGCAAAATTCAAAAAATAATAAATAAAGACAGAATACTGTTTTCATGAGAACTGAATCATAACAATATTATGTTTACTGTAAATTAATTTTTAAATCGTTTAAGTTGATAACTGTGACTACTAATTTAATGGTACAAGACTGATGTTACGAAATGAATCGATATGAATAATAAAAATATTTTAATAGAACGATAATTTTTTGGCAGTCAGATACATTCAGAAAAATCTACATATGAGGAATAAATAATTTAAGTTAGAAAGCCAACCCACTATGGCCACAATTTATATTCAATCTAATATTTCGGTTAACCTGCGAAAGTTCTGATGAGGTGAGGTCCATTAAAAAATGTTTATTTGGTAGATGTAGAAGGACTGTTATAAAGATTATATGAGGGGCAGTGAAATGAATACCGAAAATCAGCCACAACGGGTCCATGCAGTGGTACCATTCAAAAGTGATCACCACGTCCGTTGAGACATTTATCCCACACGAAGAGGAGACGATCAGTTACTATTTCAATGAACGCGGTCGGCCGATGACGGATCTACAACGGCACTCATTCTTGCACTCCCTAGTCCGACGTCCACGCATATCGTTCTTCAGGTTGCCGAAGATGCGAAAATCACACGGCGAAAGATCCGGCCTGTACGGGGTCGTTGCATTGTTTTCCGACCAAATCACTACAGAGAAGCATCCGTCCGATTGGCAGTGTGTGGGCGGGTGTTATCGTGCAACTTACCGAAAGTTGTGTGAGCTTTGAATTTCTTTGGCGTGGGAGATGTGGAATGTTTCCACTGTCGGATTTGCGTGGGCATCGCTTTCAGTCGGTCGAGAAAGTGCAAAAGTGGGTGCAGTTGTGGATCAGTCAGCGGCTGATCGCGTTGTACGAAACTCTAATTGATCGTCTCTTCTACTGGTGGGATAGATGTCTTAACACATGTCGTGATTATTGTTGAATGGAACCATTTCATGGTCCGTTGTGGCGGGTGTTCGGTTTCCGTTTGACTGTCCCTTATAGTTGCAGTTTTGTCGTGGTCAGCTCTTGTTGAAATCAGTTTCATTATTCGGTTGCTCTTATTTAAAGTTTTTGCCACAACTAAACTTGAAATAAAATTTATCACATTGCGTTTATTTACATATGTATCATATTTTGTATAAAGAGGTACCATTCTGGGCGTAAATACCGGTATCATAGTCTCTTATGAATTCAAAAGTTAAAGGAAAAAATTGTTGGTTCAAATGGCTCTGAGCACTATGCGACTTAACTTCTGTGGTCATTAGTCCCCTAGAACTTAGAACTAATTAAACCTAACTAACCTAAGGACATCACACACATCCATGCCTGAGGCAGGATTCGAACCTGGAACCGTAGCGGTCGCACGGCTCCAGACTGTAGCGCCGAGAACCGCACGGCCACTCCGGCCGGCGGAAAAAATTGTAACAGGCTTTCAAAGTATCTTTGTGAAAAGAAATTCCCAACAAGACAAATAAGAGAAGAGAAAAAAAAAAAAACAAGAAACAGATAACACGAAAGCAGAAGAAGCAAGAGCAGAATAAGATATTTTCAGAAAGAAAAGTTTAGAAAGATTCCAAGACAGAAGCAGAAAGATAACAGATGTGAAGTGGTCTGAAGAAAGTAGAAAGGAAATAATGAAATAATGTTGTAGGAAAAGGGATGAGTAAATGGCTGCGAACTGATAAATGTTCCCTAGTACGCGAAATCGGCTGAGTTAGGGAGTGGGGCGGAGGTGTAACGTGCAAGTGTGAAAGTCCAGGCAGGTCTGGAAAATGAGGGAACGGGGGATAATTAATCATTATATCATGTAAACACTAAAGGCAATGCAGTCTTCCATTGTGGTGATGCTTTAGCCCGTACGTGCTATAGAAGAAGACAAGAATAGCAAAGATTGATTACTTGTGATCAGGAGACTGGCTGAATGCCCGACTACCGACCGCTGAAATACAGATTGCGTGCGTAACTGACGGGTGATTCCACCTGACAGCAGCCAGATCGAGCATGTGATCCTCATAAACGTAATGGCCGCCCAACACGCGAGCCACGTGTGCTTTAGCTACGGGACGTAAAAACGGCGTGGAAGCGGGGTCGGCTATGACCGTCGCTCCGTAATCGGCGCATGCGCTTCACTGCCGTGCGTGGCATCAACGGTTTGCCATCACGGATTCTGTGGTAGCACGAGCTTTTTCATCGAATCTGACGATTTGGTTATCCTCCCGGTCTGACTAAATTTTTTGTTTTTTCGGCGATATAAATATACGGAGCTCTAAAACGAATCATTTTCTGATATACTAGTTTTATTCTGCTAACTAGTTTTCGTAGCCTTTGAGGCAGGGAAGTTTCAGCTTTGTTTTAATAGCCTGAGGCTGGTTCCTGGGTATGTGACAAGAAGACAGATAAAAATACTTTAATCTGTCGCCATGAGTAATGACCGAACGATTAGCCCACTCGCATTCGGAAGGACGACGGATCAACCCGGCGTCCGGCCATCCTTATTTAGGTTTCCCGTGATTTCCATTAATCGCTTAAGGCAAATGCCTGTATGGTTCCTTCGAAAGAACACTGCCGTTTTCCTTCTCCATTCTTCCTCGTGCTCTGTCTCTAACGACCTTTGTTGACGGGACATTAAACGCTAATCTCTTCCTTCTCCTCCATAGGTAATGTTAGCACGGCAAGTTTTATGGAAATATCAATTCGCTACAGATCAACTGGCAATCACAAACGAAGTTGTCATGTGAATACCACATATGAATCCCCCGATACTGTTGTAGTAAATAACATACTTCCTCGTGACTGCTTTACTGAGGATGACATTACGTCAGAAGTCTAGAAACGTTAATATTATTGGTTTCTTGGGGTGGGAGGAGAAGAGAGACCAGTGATATGAACATTTTAAAATTGTGGTGTAATTTCATGCTGATTAGAGTACTCATGAGAAAATATGAAGGACCTCGGACAACAAAATATACCAGTAGGCCCAGAAGAGGTCCTCCATCCTTTGCCGTTGGTTATTAAAATATGACGCGATTTAATATCCAGAAAACTTTCATGTTAACGGAATCGACGACGTTAGGGAAGTTAAATCCTGGCGGTAGATGTTGCAATGATATGCGAAAGCTGTTACAAGAGAGATATGCCAACAACTACTAAGAATGGAGAAAGAAATCTCACGGTCGTAACATGACATTCGATTCCGTATCCCACGCTGCCGCGTCGCACACCACATCGTGGCCGGCACAAAAGGACGAATACAGACACTTGCGCTGAAAAGGAAATAAGGAGTAGCACGATTTATCACCAGAAGGAAATTTTCACTCTGCAGCGGAGTGTGCGCTGATATGAAACTTCCTGGCAGATTAAAACTGTGTGCCGTACCGAAGTTTCACGAAGGAATTTTCACGATTTATCACACTTGTGACTAAGAGGTCATTGTAGACGACTCAAATCTAGAAATGGCCAAGTGTACGGAAGTAAATCGGAAAACCTCAGTCCGGAGGGCTGAAAGAAGAGTGGAACCCGGTTCCTGTCGAATGCGGGTTCAAATGCTAAGAAGGTATCATGTCGACTTAGGCGCCAGAGTAAAGACATAAAAATGTGTACGTTTATGATTTTGATTAACCAGGAGAAATACCAAGGCAGAGCGCTATGAATGGCTTAACTCTTAGAACACGAAATACATGACAGGTATGCCTCTTCCTTTAAACTTGTAATGTCTTTCACGTTCTTAATCACAATCACCGCATTTAAGTGCAGTCTAATCATCAAATTCGCGCAAAATAACGTGGCACCGCCACAGAAACGAAGTCTTTTTCTGAGATACAATAACTGGTTATAGCAGAGTGTCACGCATTTTAAATTGTTAATTTTGTTGCATGGTTATGACATCAAGGTAAAGGTTGCCTTTTATCCTTTTATGTAATGAAAAGCATTTTTTATTAATTGTATGGACCCCGGCTTAATTAATTTTATAGAATACAGAAATGTTTTGTTTTGGCAAAAGGGTATTTCTATTCTGTTGTACAGGATGAAAGTATTTAAACCGACAAACTCTGGAAGGTTGTACGGGACATCAAAAGAAATATTTTTCCCTAATGTCATTTTTTCCTACGAGGATTATTTAAACCGTCAATCCATCTACCAAATTACCTGGATGTTGATCGCGAAGTTTCACTTAGTGTTTCAAATGTTCCCTGAGATCTTCTATGTGATGGAGGTCAGGTAATTTCGCTGTCCAGTCAAGGTGCGATACGGAGCATGAGTGTCCGTCAAACCAAAAACAGGTCAGCTGTCATCTTGGAGCACAGAAGTGTCCACAACATACTCGTTATGAAGACGTAGAAGGAAGTGCAGCACGCAGTCATCGAGAAGGTTGAAATAAAGGTCCTGTTCTTAATCAAGGAAGTGTCACTGTCTGGACCAAAGTCACGGTATGGAAAAGATACACAAAAATCACAGAACCACCTAGAGCCGTAAGTACAGCCTCCACAGAAAGGATTGCACTTTGAGCCTCGCATCATTTGAAAAGACGCAACACTACACGTCTCTAGTCAGCTAGTTTCTATGATGTCTGGTACGCTGAAGGCTTGTTTCTGACCGTATTGCTGGCAGCATTAGACTTTTGGTAAATACCCGACCCTAAATATCCATTACATGCAGTTTTCTTCGCCCTGTTCGATCGTAAATTGATTGAGGCGTATCTCCATTCCTCGATCGTAGCAATTCCCGCCGGGTTTCAAACTGAGTGTCATTGACAGGTTTGACTGTTGTCTCCGGCTTGTGAGGGTTTGGACCGTTTGTTTGGATCGTTTTATGACCAGTGTTCGTTGCCCGCGTTGCGAGGGTCGTTCAAAAAGTAAGGCAACACATTTTTTTGCTGAAAGCAGGTTGGTTTTATTAAGCATTCCAATACACCATATTATTTCGCACTGTTTTGGTTGCGAACCATTATTTTTTCAAAATACTCTCCGTTCAATGAGACGGTCTTACACCACCTCACTGGGGGGGCCTGTATGGTTCGAATGGCTCTGAGCATTATGGGACTTAAGTGCTGAGGTCATCAGTCCCATAGAACTTAGAACTACTTAAACCTAACTAACCTAAGGACATCACGCACATCCATGCCCGAGGGAGGATTCGAACCTGCGACCGTAGCGGGGCCTGTATGCCCGCATGGTACCACTCTCCTGGTCAGCGATGAAGCCAATGTCTTGCAGCGTCACTAACCACCACATAATCAACCTGCTGCCTTCCGCAAATAGCATCCTTCATCGGCCCACATACATGAAAGTGAGAAAGTGCTTGATCCGGGATGTACGGTGGATGAGTCTTCCGAACTCCTCTTGGGTGAGGGCGCTGGTATGGGTGCAGACTTGTGTGAGGCCTTGCGTTGTCATGGAGAGGGAGAAGTTCGTTGTTTTTGTTATTACTGTTGTTGTTGTAGTTGTTGTTGTTGGTGGTGGTAGTTGTTGTGCGTGAGTGCGTGCGCGTGTGTGTGTGTGTGTGTGTGTGTGTGTGTGTGTGTGTGTGAGAGAGAGAGAGAGAGAGAGAGAGAGAGAGAGAGAGAGAGGGAGACGAAACACGATGAAGTCATTTCTTAGATTTCTTGAGGGAACACGCTGAAGCCGTGTCTTCGATTTCTTGATCGTAGCACAATACATTTCTCAGGTGATCGTTGTACCATGATGAAGGATACAAACAGAATAATCTCTTCAGAGTCCTAGAAAACCGTCTGCATGACTACTGGCTGAGGGTGTGGCTTCGACATTTTTCTTCGGAGAACAGGTGGATTGCTGTTTTGCTTCCGGTTTGAAGTGATGTAGTCGTGATCCATCGCCTATGACGACGCTGGACAAAAAATTGTCTCGTTCAGCGTCGCAACGCGCGCAGGTGGTTCTTCGTTGCTCTTTATGCCTTTCCATTATGAGGCGAGGAACACAACGGCCACACACCTTTGAGGACACCAACCGTTAGAAGAGTGTGTCAACACTACCAACAGAGACGTCCAGTTGACCGGCGAGGTGTGAGCCTTAGACCACCTTGAATGAGAGTGCCCGGACGTTCCAACATTTCATGAGTCACAGCTGTGTGCGGCCGAGCGGTACGCGGGAGATGAGACAGTTTTGCACGACCTTGATGCGATGATGAGGGACGCATCGCCCAACGATTCCCCGTGCTTTTGTTCGCTGCCAGGTCTTTGAAAGCATTTTGCAAGCACCTACGAATATCTCCGATGCTCTGGTTTCCCGCCAAAAGAAAATCAATGACAGCTCTTACTTTTAATGCACCTCCATTGGAGACGTCACTTTGAAGGCTACACATAGCGGCCAATTATCGAAACAGTGAAACTACAGGGGCTGAAGCAGGAATATTCCAAGATGTCCCACAACTATTTCTTTATTTTTCAGCCACAATTGGCAGAGAAAAAAATCTGCGAGATATACGCCTTTCCTTGTAGACAGGCTGGGCGGTCAGCGTTGGTACACCAAGAACTTGAGTAACTTCGATGACGTGTTCACTAGCACGTACAAACACAACAGCTCCTTTGTGCTATTCTCTTACATCCTATGTCAACCATCTTTTTGTGCTGACTCCATGCAACCGACTGGCACACTTAAGGGGACCCGGAACGTCCTATACCTCCAATGTTAAACGTAAAGAACATTTTGTTATGAACTATTAACACCAGAATGATGAAACTTTTACATTATAATATTACATATATTTAATACCATGTACCATATGGATTTTAATTTATGCGTGTTTTTTGGGAAAATATTAATTATTTTGTTAATGAAAATAATTGACACTTTTTTGGCATAGTATCTTTCAAATAAAATCTGTTATCAATTATGTATCACAAAAAGGCTATGATACGAGGTGTATATTGGCACTGATTACATTCCTTGAAAATTTTAAGTCTTTATCTCTAATAGTTTAGCAGAAAATGTTCCTTATATGGCAAAAAAGTGAACTTGTGGAAAACGAGTTTCAAAGTTTCACTAACATTTTAGTGGAATCCAGCACCATAAGAGGGGTTTTCACTGTCACTAGACATCTCCCCATCTTGCCTTCTTTTCACACCTTTCATTCATTGTCTGGCTTGCCTCTCACACTCCTTTTCTTTCCTTTCAGCATCCCGTCACATGTGACTATTCAGTCACTCGTTGACCACGATGGCACCGAAACAGAGGACGACCGAAGAAAGGCAGAAATACTGAATTCAGTGTTCCGAAACTGTTTCACTGCGGAAAATCGTAACACGGTCCCTGACGTCAGCCGTCGCACGGACGCCAAAATGGAAAATATTGAAATAAACGATATCGGAATTGAAAAACAACTGCTATCACTTAGTAGCGGAAAAGCATCCGGACCAGACGAGATACCCTTAAGATTCTACAGTGATTATGCTAAAGAACTTGCCCCCTTTCTATCAGCAATTTATCGTAGATCGCTGGAAGAACGTAAAGTACCTAGCGACTGGAAGAAAGCGCAGGTCGTTCCCATTTTCAAGAAGGGTCATAAATCAGATGCGAATAATTATAGGCCTATTTCGCTTACGTCAATCTGTTGTAGAATAATGGAACATGTTTTGTGTTCTCGTATTATGACGTTCTTAGATAATACAAATCTCCTTCATCATAACCAACATGGATTCCGCAAACAGAGATCATGTGAAACTCAGCTCGCCCTATTTGCCCAAGAAATTCACAGTGCCGTAGACACTGGCGAGCAGATTGATGCCGTATTCCTGGACTTCAGGAAGGCATTTGATACGGTTCCGCACTTACGTTTAGTGAAAAAAATACGAGCTTACGGAATATCGGACCAGGTTTGTGATTGGATTCAGGATTTCCTAGAAGAAAGAACACAACATGTCATTCTTAACGGTTCAAAATCTGCAGATGTAGAGGTAATTTCGGGAGTACCGCAGGGAAGCGTGATAGGACCTTTATTGTTTACAATATACATAAATGACTTAGTTGACAACATCGGTAGCTCCGTGAGGCTATTTGCAGATGACACGGTTGTCTACAAGAAAGTAGCAACATCAGAAGACTCGTACGTACTCCAGGAGGACCTGCAGAGGATTAATGCATGGTGCGACAGCTGGCAGCTTTCCCTAAACGTAGATAAATGTAATATAATGCGCATACATAGGGGCAGAAATCCATTCCAGTACGATTATGCCATAGGTGGTAAATCATTGGAAGCGGTAACGACCGTAAAATACTTAGGAGTTACTATCCGGAGCGATCTGAAGTGGAATGATCACATAAAACAAATAGTGGGAAAAGCAGGCGCCAGGTTGAGATTCATAGGAAGAATTCTAAGAAAATGTGACTCATCGACGAAAGAAGTAGCTTACAAAACGCTTGTTCATCCGATTCTTGAGTATTGCTCATCAGTATGGGACCCTTACCAGGTTGGATTAATAGAAGAGATAGACATGATCCAGCGAAAAGCAGCGCGATTCGTCATGGGGACATTTAGTCAGCGCGAGAGCGTTACGGAGATGCTGAACAAGCTCCAGTGGCGGACACTTCAAGAAAGGCGTTACGCAATACGGAGAGGTTTATTATCGAAATTACGAGAGAGCACATTCCGGGAAGAGATGGGCAACATATTACTACCGCCCACATATATCTCGCGTAATGATCACAACGAAAAGATCCGAGAAATTAGAGCAAATACGGAGACTTACAAGCAGTCGTTCTTCCCACGCACAATTCGTGAATGGAACAGGGAAGGGGGGATCAGATAGTGGTACAATAAGTACCCTCCGCCACACACCGTAAGGTGGCTCGCGGAGTATAGATGTAGATGTAGATGTAGATGTAGATGTAGATGTGAAAGTTGCTGGATTTGGACGGGCCTCTCCTGTAACTGAAATATCAGGTCTGAAGATGGTTCTGAATGAACCGAAACCGGTCATATGAATAATAAAAAAAAATTTGCAATCAAGACGGATTTTAAGTAACACTATAAAATCACTGATTGCTGTTATCCCATAAGACATTATGTCTGTTTTTGCAAAGTACGTAGTAATGGCATCATATACTCCAAAATGAAGAGTATGAATTTTCACAAACATATTTTTTGGGATTCTGGTCCAAATTACATTATTTACCCTCTCATTTTGATTTTGTGTACGTCCATGGAGACATTTCTTCAAAAGTTTAGTTGCAGAAAGATCTCTGAAAATTGGTTTTATAACTTTCATGACAGTTTCTGGTAGACTGTGATGATGCTTGTATACACATTCAGATCCCTGATATTTGTTGTGCTTGCGCCAGGAATTGGGTCCCTGTGGGGATAATCGATGTAGTGGTTCCTCGTCAGTCGATAAGGTGTGACAGTAAAGTGCCATTATAGCCTTTTCCATTGCATCAATACTATGAGTATTTTGTCTTATTGCCAGTCCATAGCCTCTCTGCAGTCTGTTGATTACCTCGTCTGTCAATCTTTTAGCTCCACCCAATGGTTTTCCATCGCTGAGTATTTGGCCTTTCATTGTGGTCTTCAGTCGACGCAGTCTTGTTCCCATAAGTTTCTGAACGTGACCTATGCACTCCTGTTTAGTAATGGTAACATCATTTCCAGAAGATTTCAGCTCAGATACAGCAGCAAAAGACTTCGAATCACCATCAACCAGAAACTGTAGGTATCTGACCTTGTACCACAGAAGAGAGCGACTGAAAATGTCTTTCACACCGGAAACTTCCATGGCCCCACTAGACCCACTGTAATTCCTTCGGCAGTTTTCTGCATGCTCATCCTTCACTCTTTTAGGACACCTACAGTGCTTGGATTTAATTAAACATCTATAACTTTTGTAGTATCAGAACCCCATTATGTGAAGTGTGCCCGCGCCTCGGTCACGTACCATCTAGAGCGACAGTCAGGTCCCAAGGATTCCGAACATCGGGAATTTCTTCATTCACCGCCACAGCCTCCTCCACTGCTTCTTTCATGGATTCTTGGGCAATATCTTCAACAAATTTTGAGAATTTCGTTGGCGGTGGTGGTATATTCATTACACCACAAAACATTTGAACAGCAGAGTATCCCTTACCGATTGACCTTAGAGCATAAACACATCTAATATTTACACCATAGTACTTGCTTTTCTCACTATCAGATTCACCTTGGCCTATTTCGACATATTCTGAGTTCCAAAATGAAACACTGTGACGACAACTAGTACAATGGAGACAGATTTCTGCTGCAAGTCCTATGTGTCGCTTGACATTTACTGACATATTCAATTCGCAACGTTCCTTACACAGTACTGAAGTCTCAATCACCTTTGAGAGCAATGAAATGTTAATTATTTCGTTCACATTATCCTGTCGACACTTCTCCAATAAACTGCAGTATTTTTCAGTTGATCCATGCAACTTCTCGCTTGTGCTAGAGACAGGAGTAGATTTCACTTCATGAATAACATCACTATTTTCAGAATCATTTCCCAAGGTCGGAGAAATTGTCACAGTTCCACTAGTGTACCTCGGAGGAGGCTACTTCCTCCTGTAAACTCTGTTATTAAATCGAGGCATATTTGATAAGTTCCAGTTACGAAATAGAAATACAACACAAACCGTGCCATAACCACCAAATGCTAAATGTAAACAACAGTATCCAAAGACTACAATACGCAGACAAACAATTGCCTATCAAATCGTATTACCAACATAATATAAAGTCTTTGGAAAGACCGGAAGTTTTGAAAAACGATGTTTTCAATGAACATGTATCCATGGAAATTCAATGTCGCGACATGCCCTCTGCAGCACATTATTGAAAATAATATTTTCAGTACTTGGAGTTGAGCTACAGGTAAGATTAATATGTCATTTTAAAGAGGATGATCTGTAGTATTTTATTTCAAAATAAACTGAAAACCCAACATTTCATCA
Source organism: Schistocerca serialis cubense (assembly GCF_023864345.2). NCBI lineage: Eukaryota > Metazoa > Arthropoda > Insecta > Orthoptera > Acrididae > Schistocerca > Schistocerca serialis. The sequence goes on along the minus strand of NC_064638.1, from coordinate 343,910,024 downwards.
TTTTTAGGTTCCGGGTCCCGTTAACTGCCATAGCTTAAGGTCAGCGACGAAAGGGCACATTGCCACCGGATGTCAGTTCCACACTACAGTGACAGATGCTCTATGTTAATGCGGTAAGTAATATTTTGTGCAGTGATCTTGCTAACAGCAGTAGTAGACACCTTTAAAACGAGGTACAGAAAATAGTAACTTCTCAGAGGTGGATGGAGAAGAGATTTTTGGAAGCCTTTACTGTCATTTCGAGTGTTATCGCTGCGGTTCCACCGGCGGGCCTGTTGAGGTTGGACAAAGCAGTTTCCTTTGTCCCCAGTGAGGTAGGGCTCGCGCGTGCCGCTGCCTACGTGTTGCGCCCCTGCCGTAGGCAACCAGCGCTGCTTTCGTGTCATGCTGCATCAGCGTCTCCACGGCAGCAGGGGCCGCCGCGCCCCAGGCTATTAAACTTTCATAAACGCACTCCCTACTCCATGCTCCTGATCCCAACGGGTCCTGCCTCTTTGCTTAGCTCCCCCATATCCCCAGCGCCGCACCATCATTGCCCTGTTGCAGAACAGGTCGAGGGCAAGAGCTTTGCACGCTTGTAGGCATCTGACAAGACAAAGAGATCCTTACACTCATATGTTTCTTCTGCATATACTAAAAGACCAAAACATTAGGACCTCAGCTGACAGCGAAATGGATGCATTTTGGCGACGTTGTGGTGGCGAGAAGTGGAAAATTAAGAATGCCTCCGGGGTCGAAAAGGAATGGACAGGCTTTCTAGTGACGACACGAGCCGCAAATTGGGAGATCCACTGACATAAGCTACGTAAACAAAAGCCACATTTTTAAGGCCCAGATCCAGAAAACGTTTGTCCGAGAAACGATGAAGCTGGCCTAATGTTCACATCTTTCTGTCGTGAGCCAATGCACTAAAATAATCGAAAAAGTAATGCACTCAAGAGTAGTCGCTCACTTCAGCAGAAACAATTTACTTAGCGTATCACACCTAGGATTCCTGAAGGGTTTCTTGACTGAGAATACTATTTATACACTCACTAATCAAATAGTACAAGCAATAAATAATAATATATCGCCAGTCAGTATTTTCTGTAATCTTTCCATGGTGTTTGATTGTGTATATCATGACATTTTCTTAAAAAAAAAAAAAAAAAGAAACTAGAGTATTACGGAATTTCCTTAGGGGGTCCCACAGGATTCAATTTTAGTTCCACAACTATTTCGTCTATATGTAACTGACATTCAACATGCCAAATTGGCACTTTCTGCCTACAGTATTAGTATTATAACAAATACCACTAGAGAGGAAGCAACAGAAGAGTTGGTAAATGATATTTTCCAAAGAACTATTACGTGGTTCCCTGAAAATAGATTCTCCTTAAATTTTGAACAAGACCCACTACGTTCAGATCTGTAAAACAAATAGTTATAGCAACAATTGATCTAATACATCAACAGGAGGCAGAGAATAGGATAGAATGTTCCAGATTTTTGGGTATAGATACCAACGAAAAGTTGAACTGGAAGGAGCATATCTCTGTACTTCTCAAACAATCAAATTCAACCAGTTTTGCTCTTTGAATAACTGCTAATCCTGAAAAGAAACCCCTGACATATTTTGCGTATTTCCACTCAATACTGTCACACACAATTATTTTCTGGGATATCTCATAACTTACAAACAAAGTATTGATTGTACAGAAGCGGGCAGTAAGTATACTATGTGCTGTTCACCCATGGATACATGTGGGTATCTCTTCAAGAAGCCAGACATTTAAACTGCTCCGTTGCAGGGCATATACTCGCTAATGAAATACTTCACAAGAAATCCACCCCAATTTGAGAAAAACAATAATGTACGTACCTACAACACTAGAGGGATAAGTGACCTTCATTACTATTAAACCTATCAGTGACTCAGAAAGGTGTCCAATATGCTGCAACAAAAATTTTTAATAATTTGCCCAATGATGTTTAAAGCTTTGCCGGCGTACTGATTGTTCCATAAAAACACGGGAGAACTGCCGGACGTCAGTAACGTCCTGCCACGATATTTCGGCGCAGAGTCTTCTGGCCATCTTCAGGTGAGTCCCACTGTAGTAGTACTGGCGAGTACGCGCTGAGCTCTGTTATTTAAAGCCTACTGAGGTGACATTGCGCATGCGCTGCTCAGCGTGCGCGTTCATAACAACTCCGTGCGCTGCGCCTCGCGCCCTCCACGGTGAAAGCTTGGCGTATCGATATCAGGTCGATTTTCATCTTTATGCAGATAACTACGTCGACTACGAAGATTCTCTATAACAGGATTCCAAGCAGAGTTTGGCTGATAACCGCTATCTCGATTGATGAGAGTCTCGTTGTCAGACAATCTTATTTCCACAGATTCATTGATAATCGAGCTCCAAAAGTTTGATGTATGGGCCAAAATTTTTGTGTCGTTCTTATTCATGGAATGGTCTGTGGAAATACAATGTTCGGCGACTGCGGACTTGGTGGGTTCGAGAAGGCGAGTATGCCGTTGGTGTTCCACAATGCGTTCCTGCACAGTTCGTGTTGTTTGCCCTATATGTGATTTGCCGCATTCACACGGAATTTTGTAAACACCTGATTTACGCAGGCCCAGGTCGTCTTTAACGGATCCCACCAGTGGTGAAATTTTGGAAGGAGGGCGAAAGATGACTCTCACTTGATACTTTCTCAATATTCTGCCTATCTGCGAAGAAATATTCCCAATAAATGGTAGATAAGCAGTCGACCTGAAGGCCTCTTCCTCTTCCTTGTTCCGTCGTTTGTAGGTCGTTTGTTCACTTGCCTCGTTTAAAAGCCATTCTTCAGAAACACTTTTTGCAGGTGTTCCAGTTCCGTTTGAAAATTGTCGGCGTCAGAGATGGTATGGGCACGGTGGATCAAGGTTTTAAGAATGCCCATTGCTTGTGCTGGATGGTGGCAACTAGTAGCTTGCAGATACAGGTCTGTATGAGTGGGCTTTGTGTTCACCGAGTGACCAAGTGTGCCATCACTCTTACGTCGCACCAAGATGTCTAAAAATGGCAAACCACCATTTTTCTCTATCTCCGTGGTAAAGTTTATGTTTTCATGTATGGAGTTCATGTGACGTAAAAATTCTTGGAGACGGTCCAGACCATGAGGCAACACTATAAAAGTGTTTTCAACGTATCGCCAAAATAGTGTCGGTTTAAAAGTGGCACAGTCGAGTGCTCTCTCCTCACCTCAGTACGGCTTTAAATAGCAGAGCTCAGGACGTACTCGCCAGTACTACTACAGTGGTACTCACCTGAAGATGGCTAGAACACTCTGCGCCGAAATATCGTGGCAGGACGTTACTGACATCCGACAGTTCTCCCGTGTTTTTATGGAACTACTTGCCCAATAATATACAATGCGTGATAGATACGAGTAGCGAAGCAAATTTTAAATCTAATTTAAAATCATTTCTCCTGGATAACTCCTATTTCACTGACGAATTTCTGCTTAACACCTGATATCCAGTAAAAAAAGGTATAGTTGCATGAGTAAAACTAAAAATAGTAATGTGTCCATTACCGTTGATACTAGTCATGTATTCATGTCCTGTAAGCTGACTCGTTCCACATCATTTAGATAAAAGACTCGTTCAAATTATCTAAACAGAAACTGGTTGAAGTACGATGAAACCACGACAAGGCCGTAAGAGGACGGACGTTCACGCCTTGCCACAGAACGGGGAGATGCTTTCCCACTCTTTAAAGCAGTATAGGCGTCAATCAGTGAGAGATGTGATGACACAATATAATGCTGATGTAGGTGCCATTGTTTCGAAGTTCAACGTTCAGTGCTTATTGTATTGCCATCGTCAGTTACGACTGCAGCGGGTACGAGATTACCGAACTTTGACCAAGGATGAATGGAAACGTGTCGTCTGGTCGGATGAATCAGGTTTCGTGTTACACCGAGTCGATGGTCGTGTTCAGATATACCTTTACCCAGGCGAACATCTGTTCTAAACATATAGTCGTACATGTGCGAATGACGTAGGCTGGATGGTGCAGTCTTAAGCTGTCAAGGGCGCGTATAGGACCTGCTTTATTAATCAAAAACACCACGATATCTGTACACTTTGCGGACCACCTGAGTTTCTTCCCGCTTCATGCCGATGTCAATAGCGCGTTCCAACATAATAACTGTCAATGTCACAGGGCCTGAATCGTGCTACAGGGGTTTGAGGGGCACGATAGTGATTTTATGCTGATGTCTTGATCACAAAATTCACCGGATTTAATACCGATGGGTCGCTACTGGGAGACGGCTCCACATCCATAAACCTCCAACCGTAGTTTTCGAGAACTGAGTCGCTCGCGTGTAGACATCTGGTGCCACAAGCCTGTTAAACCTACCGATGAGCCGTCTAATCCACGCCACACGTAGTTGTTAAGGCGCTGCGTTCCAAAAGTGGGCCAACACGGTGTTACGCACCTGGTCGGTCGTAATGTTTGGACTCAATCGTGATTTTCCTCAATGACTTCCTAATCAAGATCCACAGGTGTCGAAGTTAGTCACCAACTTCACAATGGATACTGTTTTCGCGGTGGCCGAGCGGTTCTAGGCGCTTCAGTCCGGAACTGCGTGACTCCTACGGTCGCAGGTTCGAATCCTGCCTCGGGCATGGATGTGTGTGATGTCCTTAGGTTAGTTAGGTTTAAATAGTTCTAAGTTCTAGGGGACTGATGACCTCAGATGTTAAGTCCCATAGTGCTCCCAACTTCACAATGGCTACTGTTTTTCCCCTCGCGTTTTCGAGCGTATTCACTGTCAAAGAAAGCAGAACACCAGGAAAGCAAAGGAGACGTTAATTTACTAGATCGAGTGGCCTTCTTTCTGCTGTAACTGTGAAATTCTCAGAAACCATCCATCGGTGTTCACACACATTTAGAGCTATGCCTTTTGTTAACCACAGCAACGCAGCTGTTCATGAAAACTTCTACCGTCGTTTCGTACAGGACATAAACGGTTATAAAAATAATGAAAATAGCCAAACAAACAAGCATTTTCTAATGGAATGCGTTTAAGTCTATACAAACATTTTAAGAGTCGTCATTTTCTTATTCAACCTCTTTTGCTCCTGGACATTTTGGGCTAGTTAGTGTTTTTATCAAACAACAGTATACATTGCAACGGTACACAGAAACTAAGCGACTTAGATAAAAATCTGCAAGTTGCGGAAAGTACCAATTTACTCTAAATAATGAAAAGGAGTCCGCTAAATTTCAGCTATACGATAAATCACACGAACCTAAATTCAACTTACTTAGGGATTACTTCTTCTTTTCCTTCAGCGTCTGTCGCGCGTACTTGCGGGGTCCGCTACATGGGTCCGTTGTCTCCATTTCGCTCTATCACAGGCTGCATCTGGATGGATGTTCACGCAGTTAAGGTCTTCACGAATCGTATCAGCCCAACGTTGCTTAGGTCGTCCTTTGGGCCTACTGCCGACGACTTCAAGTGTGTAACCCGCCTTCGCAATAGAGTCATCACCGACCCGTAAAACTTGCCCAAACCATCGAAGACGATTCTCACGCATCTTGTCTTGGATCGGTCCTACACCAAACTGTTCCCTTAATGCTGTCATTAGGAACGTGATCTAACTTACTGAGGCCCGCTGTCCACCATAGAATCTTCGTTTCCATTATACTTAGGCAGCGTTCTGTCTCAACTGCAGTCTGCCAGCACTCACAACCATACAAGGCGACTGGTCGGATGATAGTGCGATAGATTTTTGATTTTAAATTATCTTTCATCCTGCGGTCTCCAGTGACTCCGGTTGTTGTTCGCTACTTCATCCAGGCTTCTTCAGTTCTGGTGTTGACCTCTTCGCTGAGTCAGCCGTCAAGGGTGGTCGTTGAACCAAAGTATTTAAACTTACTCACACGAGTCATATCTTCCCCATTAATCGTGATGATTCCCATTTCATGTCTGTCTGATGTCATGTACTCGGTTTTCTTCAAATTAAGGCGCAAACCGTGTTGTGTCAACCGGTCACTCCATTCTTGAGTTAGACTCTGCAGATCAAGCTTGTTTTCTACTGTCAGGATCACGTCGTCAGTATAAAGTAGGGCCCATGGTAATACTTAGAGATTACAATTAGGAATAACTTCAATTGGAACGATCACATACATAATAGTGTGCGAAGATCAAGCCACAGACTGCCGTGGAAATGGAAATGCCGTGTGGCTAGGGCCTCCGGTCGGATTGACGTTCGCCTGGTGCAAGTCTTTCGAGTTGACACCACTTCGGCGACTTGCGAGTCGATGTGGATGAAATGCTGATGATAAGGACAACAACACCCAGTCCCTGAGCAGAGAAAAATCTCAAACCCAGCTGGGAATCGAACCCGGGTTGTTAGGTATGACATCCCGTCGCGCTGACCATTCAGCTACCAGGGGCGGACAAGACTGCGATTCATTGGAAGAACACTTCGAACATGTAACGGGGCTGCTCGTGGTCTAGTGGCTACCGTGGCTGCCTCTGGATCACGTGGTCCCGGTTTCGATTCCCGGCTTGGTCGCGGGTTTCCTCCAACCGGGGAATGGGTGTCTGTGTTGTCCTCAAATTTCATAATCATTCGGGAACGTGGCGAGATTAGACTGTGGAAAGATTGGGAATTTTTGCGGACGCTGATAACCATGCAGTTGAGCGCCCCACAAACCAAAATCATCGTCATCATCATCATCATCGTCATCATCTGGAGTATTGCTAAGTGATGTAGGATCCACATACGATAGGATTGACGGAGGACATCGAAAAAGTTCATAGAAGGGCAGGTTGTTTAGAACTATCGTGAAATAGAGGAGAGAGCGCCACGTACGTATATGATACGAAAATTGAGACGTCAATCATTAGAACAAAGGCGTTTTTCGTTGCGACAGGATCTTCTCATCAAATTTCTACCACCAACTTCCCCCTCAGAGAGTGAAAATATTTTGTTGGAGCCGAAATACATAGGGAGGAACGATCATCATAATAAAATAAGAAAAAAAGGGCGTAAGTGTTCGTTACTCCCGCACGCTGTGCGAGAGTGGAATGGTAGAGAACTACCTTGAAGGTGGTTCGAGGAACCGTCTGGCAGGCACTTAATTGTGAATTTCAGGGCAGTCAAGTAGACATAGATACACACAGTATTAATACGTAGTTTTAATTTCGAAAATTGATCAGGTACGAGAAAAACTCGCCCTATGAGGTTTCTGTACAAACTTAATTACGCATACAGACAGTTCATCCATACTGGGAACGGGGAATCCCGACGATTTTTGTCTGTTATCAACATCGATATTGACAAGATATCGGACTTTTAATTTTGAAGTCTGGTAAGAAGAGAGGAAAGACATAGTTTCTTCATATGATACGGTCACAAATCAACAACTTCCCGTTTTCTTTTATTTACTAGTTCTGTAAAACCTTGCATCTTTCAAATTTGATGATTCCAGGTCAACGGGAGGTACCCCAGAGGTTTTGTTGAGTGAGTTTGCGAGTGTCAAAATGTATGACATAAATGGTCGTATCCTTTGATTGCACTCACTTAGAAGTTTACATTAATTACGCCACCAAGGGACCATGGACATTAGTGTGTATAAACAGACGGACGAACGGACAGACAATCGGATAAGAAAAAACAAAAAATTTTTCGTGTGATATAACTACAAATTAACAATTTTCGAATTTTTTCCTTTAGTTGTATTGTGAAAGATTGCTTCTTGCCGAATTTCTTGATTCTAGGTCAACGGAGAGTACCGTATAGGTTATATAGAGTTGTATTGTATGTATTGGATGTTAACAGGGGCCTAGAAATAACCGAGAGGCTCGGACCCCGCCGCAGCCGCAGTGGTCCACAACCCCACGACGACTACCGCAGTCCACTTCACCCCTCCGCCGCCCCACACCGAACCCAGGGTTATTATATATAGTTTCCGAGTATCAAAATAGGTGATATAAGCGACCGCACATTTGACTGCATTGACTAAAAAGGCTCAATTTTGTTTATGGCCAAGAGACCGTAGACCTTAGTAAGCTATATAATTTCAATTAACTTCTTCCTGAAAAAAAGGATTTTTAAGAGTCGGACAGACAGAAAAACACAACAGTATGATTCTATAATGGTTCAACATTTACAAATTGAGGTATGAAACGCTAAAAACAGCATCATTGTAGACATTTGATAAGCCAATTTTATCTCCGGGTATATAATGCTAATATAATCGCCATATGAGAACGAAGGGCGTACTTTAATAACAATCAATGTAAACATGACGATAAACCACTATAGTTCTGGAGTATAGCTGTGATTCTGGAGAACTCAAATCACTGTAAGTGCGATTTATTGTCAGAGAATACTCGTAAAATATTTCGCGTTATGCAGTGATGCTGGAGGGATTAAATGTGCAAGGTACACTATGTGATCAAAAGTATCCGGACACCTGGCTGAAAATGACGTACAAGTTCGTGGCGCTCTCCATCGACAACGCTGGAATTCAATATGGTGTTGGCCCACCCTTAGCCTTGATAACAGCTTCTACGCTCGCACGCATCCCTTCAATCAGTTGCTGGATTCTTGAGGGGATGGAAGCCCATTCTTCACGGAGTGCTGCACTGAGGAGAGGTGTCGATGTCGGTCGGTGAGGCCTGGCACGAAGTCGCCGTTCCAAAACATCCCAAAGGTGTTCTATAGGATTCAGGTCAGGACTCTGCAGGCCTGTCCATTAAAGGGATCTTATTGTCGAGTAACCACTCCGCCACAGGCCGTGTATTATGAACACGTGCTGGATAGTGTTGAAAGATGCAGTCGTCATCCCAGAATTGCTCTTCGACGGTGGGAAGCAAGATGGTACTTAAAACATAAATGTAGGCCTGTGCTGTGATAGTGCCAGGCAAAACAACAGAGTTGCAAGCCCCCTCCATGAAAAACCGACCACACCATAACACCACCGTCTCCGAATTTTACTGTTGACACTACACCCGCTGGGAGATGACGTTCACCAGGCATTCGCCATACCTACACCCTGCCATCTGATCGTTACATTGTGTACCGTGATTCGTCACTCCACAGAACGTTTTTCCACTGTTCAATCGTCCAATGTGTACGCTCCTTACAACAAGCGAGATGTCGTTTGGAATTTAGGAGCGTGATGTATGGCTTATGAGCAGCTGCTCGACCGTGATATCCAAGTTTTTTCACCTGCCGACTAACTTTCGTAGTACTTGCATTGGATCCTAAGGCAGTTTGGAACTCTTCTGTGATGGTCTGCATAGATGTCTGCCTATTACACATTAAAACCTTCTTCAACTGTCGGTGGCCTCTGTCAGTCATCAGACGAGGTCGGCCGGTACGCTTTTGTGTTGTGTGTGTCCCTTCAAGTTTCCACTTCATTATCACATCGGAAGCAGTGGACCTAAGGATGTTTAGGAGTGTGGAAATCTCGCGTACAGACGTATGACACAAGTGACACCCAATCACCTGACCACGTTCGAAGTCTGTGAGTTCCGCGGATCACCCCATTCTGCTCTCTCACGATGTCTAATGACTACTGAGGTCGCTGATATGGAGTACCTGATGGTAGGTGGCAGCACATTGTATCTAATATGAAAAACGTATGTTAGCAGCACGTATATCTTTATTATATAACGAAATCAGATAACAGTATGTAAAAATAACAATTAATATCTACATTATGAATACAGTCGAAGAAAATGAAGGAAGAAATCCTGAAACAGTAACACACTCGATATTTCTCGGAAAAAGCGCTTTTCTCTCTCCATGGTAATGAAAAACGTTCTGTGTCTTACGTGACTGGGACTTCGTTAACCCATACCGTGCATATGTAAGTCAGGATGGTCAAAATATGCAATACCTGTTAAAGTGGTCATGGGCAGCTGATGGATGCCCAGCGCACGTGAAACTTGGTCTCTCTTCGTTGTACTCATCGTTTGAATGGTTCCTGGTGTTTCCACTTCAAGGCTCTCGATCTATTTCACTCTCTGGACTTTTCATTCAGCTACGTTGTCTTCAGTGTCTGTCCATCTTTCCGCGATTTTTAGCGACTCACTATTGACACCCTCATTCTGTCGGCCAGTGTCACCCGGTCGTGTCCAGTTCCGGATACTATACTCGTAGTTCCATTGAGTTTCGCCAACTGACGGCCCCGACAGTAGAGAGTGATACAAGTACCATGAAGGAGTCGTGATCGGCAGACATAGTCCATGTCGAAGGATTACCGAACTATCACCTGTCAAAGATAAAACTTCGCTATCAATTCTGTAGTGTTATTGTTCATGTGTAATTTTAATGGATTCCTTCCCTTTTTGTTAAAATTGTCCCTATGTTTATACGTTGCATATCAAAAAAAAAGTGAGGCACCAAGAAGGGGAGGAGGGAATAACTTGATAGGTTGAAAGGATATGAAATGCAAGTAGGAGCGCAGCAGGGCTTCTAAAACCAAACCAGTCACAGTGTGTGCTGGCCCTTGTACATGACGTTACAATCCAAGAAGGCCATGTCACCTTTCCGAGCCACACATCGTTCTGTAACAGCACCATTCCCCTCTACTGTAGTCACACACCAGTATTTTACTGGACAATAAATCATAAAAGCCAGTCAGAGCCGAGTATATTTACCAGCCATTAAAATTAATCAGCGGATCACATCCCAGTATTTTACCATCCACTAATTGAAACACCCAGTCCTCTTTTTTGTTTTCTGTACTTCCAAATTGAGAACAAGCATAGTGTGATTACTGTAGCACTCTTGGTGACAGGCACAATGGACCCTCAAATTAAATAATACGCAAGCTTCATTAGCAACACACACATACACACACACACACAAATTGTACAAAAAGCCTCACAATTGTTCCGGCATAACATCAAGTGCCGGCATGTTGGCCTGAAAAGTAACAGCCGAGAAGGCTGTGAGACGACGTCAGCCAATAGAATGCTGAGAAGGACGACACCATGACAGCAGCGGAACCTATATGAAGACCATATAAGCGCTACTCCAGCTAGCCTAGGCCGCACTAGAAGACGAGCCATGACTTGTGATCTATATTAATTGCTTGCATGGAAACAGTATATATCGAAGGACATTGATTATTTGCGTGTCACCAAATGTTTGTGGTACCCGTTTGTGATAAGGTAAAGTTAAGTATTGTCAATTCAGTTTACAGTAGTAAAGTCCATTAAGAAGACTTTGTTGAATGTTGTCTAGCTATCAGAGAAAACAGCTTCTGTGACGGTACGTCACATAAATATTGACATTTTTGTCAGTTGTAAACCGAAGGTAAAGTATTTTATGAATATTATTAGTGTAAAAGATATAGTTAATGTTCTTGAAACAACTGATATGCAGCAATAATTTAAGAGTAGCGTCTTTATTTAATATATATGAAGATAAAAAAGGATCGAAAGAGACACGATTGTACGGCTGAGGAGGAAGGACGTATTTTATGGTACACACACTGTTTTGTTTCGCTAAACGTAAGGCAGCCATTGAGCGGCTACACATATTTTATGTAAGTTATTCGTATTTCTGATACAATAAACTTGTTATTCTTATCACAAATTGAATTTCCTTGTAATAGTTGTAACCTCAAATGCTTCATAATTATCTTTAATGAGCATTTTCTCAGTAATTTACGCTGCGAGAAGCTAATCTTCCGATGCAGCCTCTGGACGGCCATTACGCGCCGAAGTATTAATTTATTTTTCAAAGTGTTAACAGTAAATGTAAATGCGAGAGATTGCGTTGTAAGAACCTTTCTAAATTGCAACAGATAATTGATTTACGTTAAAGTTCATTTTTTAAATTATGCAGATTCCATGAGTTCAGTAAGTTTCATCTTGACCACTCCACGGCAACAATCGAAATTCTCTCGAGCCTTGCTTTGCAACCAATAAATGGAAATTACCAAAATTACATTCAATTCAGTTAACGGCAACTGTATTTTAGTCATCACGTTCAAAATCTAAAGTTGGTACATGAATACTGAGGCCCTTCAAGAACCCGTTTCATATTTACTTATGCACGTAAGTAAATGTGATAAGAAAAGACAATATCCCTCAGAGAATCATGCACTAACAAAAGAGAAATTCATGCTGATAAATTAAAAATAAAATATATATGTAATTTTTTGTATATAACGTAACTAATGGCACCGCCGTCACACTTCCTAAGCACCCTGCATTAAACGAGTGGGTAGGATTCCATATTGGCGACTAGTTATAAGAAGAACCCAGCGCCTGGCAGCCACGAAATTTTCTTTTATGTTTTGCTGGTGCCATCATTCTCTCTTGTCTACTTTGTATGAGTGTTTGCTTACTTTAACAGTCTCTTATCGTCTGTTATCTTGGCTTTATTTTGCAGGGGCGTTTACTTGCTTTAACCGTCTCTTATCATGCAGAAATTTTCCTTGCTTTTGTACTTATTTTCTTGCTTGCCTCGTCTGTTTCTTACATTTCTCTCCTCCAACACGCCCACCTACCTATCCCATCTCCTCCTCAGGTGCCACAGCTGCAAGTGTTAGACGCAACACGGCTAATGCAAATGTTTCAGTTCCAGACTCTGAAAATATCTACACTGCTCAACACGGTGCTGCAGATACTGGCCAACACTGCATGCCTGATGGAACAAGTACCACTGAATCGTGGTTTATTTTCAAAGAATATTCTTAACAATTTATTTTATTTACTAGCGATTCATCAAGAACATTAACACATTTAATCACACTATGTAAGCATGGAAGTGCTTGCCAGGGAGCCACTGATGAAATCATAACCAAATTCCTTTTAGCAAATGGGAATTTTATTCACTTTAATAGTGCCTAAAAGCATTTTTTTAAAAGAAACAGATTTAAAATTATAATCAGAAGGCACCCTCTAAATATCAAAGTTACAATTTATTCAGAGGCAGAAAGAAACAAGTTTTGACTATATGAGCTTTCGGGCAGAGAACCTTGCCGCTCCCTTTTGACACGGCCATAGTTACGACCGCTCACAACAACCTCTGAAAGACTACACTGGTGCAAATCTGCAACACACCAGATAACATTAAATTAGGAGTTTTAACAATTTACACAAGCACACAAACTGTGCTGGGGAGATTACCGAACAACCCGAACCGCAGGTTGCTCTAACCCGCCCCTACTCCACAAGGGAAAAACGGACCACCCAATTTACAAACAACAATCTTCTCGCGGGTGGGCAAACGGAGAAGAATGGTGGGACGACCCCAAAGCAAAACGGCTGGTGACCTCACCAAGAAAACAAGTAGAATTTAACAATTTTAAATAAAACAACATATCACCAATCACTTAACTTCTAATAAACTGCGATTTCTCGAGAAGACCTGGCGTAGCACCCCCAAATCGCTCTCCCGAACCGTCCGCTGCCAGCCGCTTCAACGGACGCAGGAAGGCGCGCCGATCTCCCGTTGCAGCTCGCACCGGCCAGACTGATGTTGTGGGCTGACTCCTGTTGCTCTCGTGTCGACCGCGAAGTCACTACCTCTCGCTATACGCCGCGGCCCACTGGACTCACGTGGCGACCTCACATGCGCCGACGCTCAAGACGGACAAGTCGTCTTGCGTCTCAGTGCGCGACCGACCAACCGATCGATCCAACCACCAATGACCATTGCCTGAGAAAACTCGAGCAGACTGGCGGCCTAACGTGCAGACTCAGATGCAGGAACTAAGCCCCGACCGGGCGACCACTCGCTGAGTTCTTTTACTGGCGGAGTGGAAAGACTCTCATTTTGCCGGATTTAAAGGTTGATCTGAACAACAGACATACTAGCACTCCGAACGACAAACAGACACTAACTGCCTAATAAATGCGGACGAGAGACAGACCCAGACTGACTCGCTGCCGAGCTGATAGCGCCCCTTAAATGCACGTGAACAGGCGACCTTTCCCCTTTCCCACCAGAGGGAGACACCAAAGCTGCGATTGCCACAGCGGTGCCACCGCCAGAAACGCAGGGCGACTGCTTCACACTACCCGCTGCGGCGCGCTCTTCAGAACAGCAGTTTTTACCACTGCTCAACCACCTATAGCAGCTAGTGCTATACCACGTTTTTGCCAGTGTCATGAACAAGAGGAGGAATTGCTCCAGTGGCTGCAACACTTTGAATCCCATGTGACTGTTCACAACATACTAGGTACTCTGAAAAGCCATTACTTTCTCTCTACAGTAGGCAGTGCGGTTTTCCAACTGAGCCAGAAACTATTTCCTAACGCCACTCCGAGTGAACTTCCGTATGAACAGGTTGTCGATTCACTAACTAACTGTAATGACTAACAAATGAATGTGGTATCAGCTAAGTTTCAATTCTTTAATTGCAAAAAACTGTCCGAACAAACTTACCACGAGTGGGTAACAGATTTGTATGGTATGATGAAGAAATGCAAATTAAAATGTGCTTTTGGTGTTTTATATTAAGATTTGATTGTATCAATGTACCTGATGTCAAACTCAGGTAGTGTGAATCCTAGATCAGTACAATGCAGGTGCCCTGTCTGTGATAAATTTGAGCAGCCAGCAATTTGTCAGGTTGAGTCTCTTGTTTGCGACTGGCCCATTCAGCGGAAGCTTATGCTCGCCACACTGCATGAACACCTCTCCACGCCTCATAAGCAGCTTGCTAAACAGGCAGCTACAGAGGCAAACAGTGTTAAGTCTTTACTTCTGTGTTATTCATGGCACCAATGCCAAGACTGCCCTCCTGGCACACTCAGTCAGTAAGGTCTCAGATGAGACTTATTCTAAATGTAGGAAGCATAACTGGTTGTAGCGACATGACTAGTCTTGCTGACAATGGCACGTATGTATTTACACAGTTGCAAATCATTTTATGTTTCACCATGTCGACATAAATGCATGTGTGCTTTGTCAGAAAAGTCAAGACTTGTTGACATCTGCACTTGCATATTCAAGATGTTACAATTTCATTTCAACTACAGACAGCTTTCCGTTTCTTTAAATCAGGTAATGGCTCATTCACGACCAGATGGCTTTTACAACACCATTTTATGACCCAGGAGCTGATATCCATTGATAGCAATTTATTTCTATTCATTTTTGAATAAAGCCAAGCAGTTGAGGGTAAAAGATAGTCAGCCCAACTGGTGTATAGTGGGTGTATCGTGTAAACTGACTGCCATTGCCCCACAATACTAGTCGATATGATTGGGGTAAAGGCAGTCATTTCAGTTGACCGTCATTGCCTCACACAACAGTGTCCACTAAGTGTTCGAAGTAATGATAGTCACCACGATTATGGTAGTGCTTGTCCTCATGTAAGCTGAATTTTATTTCCTCACAATAGTACACGCCAACGGGCTAGCCGCAGTGGTACCACCGGTTCCCATCAGATCACCAAAGTTAAGCACTGCTGAACTGGGCTATTACTTCCTTGGGCGACCACTCATTCTGCCAATCGCTATTGGCAAGCGGGTTGCACTCAGCCCTTGTGCGGCAAGATGAGGAGCTACTTGAGTGAGAAGTAGCGGCTTCAGTCTCGTAAACTGACATACGGCAGGGAGATCAGTGTACTGACCACAAGCCCCTCCAAATCTACATCCTGTGACGCCTGTGGGCTGAGGATGACATGGTTGCTGGTGGCCACCGTTGGACCTTCATGGCCTGTTCGGACGGGGTTTAGCAGAGCTTATCACACTAGTACGAGGTGCATTCAAGTTCTAAGGCCTCCGATTTTTTTTCTAATTAACTACTCACCCGAAATCGATGAAACTGGCGTTGCTTCTCGACGTAATCGCCCTGCAGACGTACACACTTTTCACAACACTGACGCCATGATTCCATGGCAGCGGCGAAGGTTTCTTTAGGTGTCTGTTTTGACCACTGGAAAATCGCTGAGGCAATAGCAGCACGGCTGGTGAATGTTTGGCCACGGAGAGTGTCTTGCATTGTTGGAAAAAGCCAAAAGTCACTAGGAGCCAGGTCAGGTGAGTAGGGAGCATGAGGAATCACTTCAAAGTTGTTATCACGAAGAAACTGTTGCGTAACGTTAGCCCGATGTGCGGGTGCGTTGTCTTGGTGAAACAGCACACGTGCAGCCCTTCCTGGACGTTTTTGTTGCAGTGCAGGAAGGAATTTGTTCTTCAAAACATTTTCGTAGGATGCACCTGTTACCGTAGTGCCCTTTGGAACGCAGTGGGTAAGGATTACGCCCTCGCTGTCCCAGAACATGGACACCATAATTTTTTTAGCACTGGCGGTTACCCGAAATTTTTTTGGTGGCGGTGAATCTGTGTGCTTCCACTGAGCTGACTGGCGCTTTGTTTCTGGATTGAAAAATGGCATCCACATCTCATCCATTGTCACAACCGACGAAAAGAAAGTCCCATTCATGCTGTCGTTGCGCGTCAACATTGCTTGGCAACATGCCACACGGGCAGCCATGTGGTCGTCAGTCAGCATTCGTGTCACCCACCTGGATGACACTTTTCGCATTTTCAGGTCGTCATGCAGGATTGTGTGCACAGAACCCACAGAAATGCCAACTCTGGAGGCGATCTGTTCAATAGTCATTCGGCGATCCCCCAAAACAATTCTCTCCACTTTCTCGATCATGTCGTCAGACCGGCTTGTGCGAGCCTGAGGTTGTTTCGGTTTGTTGTCACACGATGTTCTGCCTTCATTAAACTGCCGCACCCATGAAAGTACTTTCGGCACATCCATAACTCCATCACCACATGTCTCCTTCAACTGTCCATGAATTTCAGTTGGTTTCACACCACGCAAAATCAGAAAACGAATGATTGCACGCTGTTCAAGTAAGGAAAACGTCGCCATTTTAAGTATTTAAAACAGTTCTCATTCTCGCTGCTGGCGGTAAAATTCCATCTGCCATACGGTGCTGCCATCTCTGGGACGTATTGACAATGAACGCGGCCTCATTTTAAAACAATGCGCATGTTTCTATCTCTTTCCAGTCCGGAGAAAAAAAATCGGAGGCCTTAGAACTTGAATGCAGCTCGTATACATCATGTGTTAGGGGTGATAACAGTCTCCCTTTAAACTGACCATCATTCCACACCTAATAGTGTCGAGGGTAATGGCAGTCATACTTTCAGCTGAATATCAATAGCCAAATAGTGTCCACCATTTGTTTGCAACAAATGCAACAATGTAACATTGCTGATTTATGGGATGATATGTTACAGTTTTGCTCAGACATCACGACGTGGGCCAATTTGTTACAATTTTTCTGTAACATGACGATCTATGGAGGCAAAGTGTCATATAGTCTCCACTTTGCAGCAGTACTTATTATGAACAGAAGATGACATGTCTCGTATTGCAAGATAAAGTTAATACCATACCATGGGGACACAATAATATTTGACTTACCTAAACAAACGAGTCATACTACTGATCAGTAAAAATATTTTGACGAAGTGTCATGTATTTTGTACTGTGTAACAACATAGATCTGTCCTTGTGAAGTGTACTCTAACCTGAAAGCTAGACCGGTAGTGCAATGTCTGTTTCGCAATGATAAGAAATAGTTATGTATTTTGATGAAAATAAAACCATTTTAGGGTTGTTTAAAGTGTGGTACAGTGTTTAAAGTATTGTAACAAATGACTACTGCTTGACCTATAGGATCACTACTGCCAATAAATGTGCTTTGTGTCTTGTGCTGCTATAGAAGAAATTCTTTATACATCGTGATAAACAATACAGACAATTTGAGTTTCTTTATATTCTAGTACAATGACTGAACTATTCTCATCGGCATGTGCAGCTTAATGTGTAGGTTAGACTGGCAGTAATGCCATACGTATTTTGTAATTTTGTACAACAAATTTTTACATATTTTGGTAAACAGTACAGTCAATTTTTAGTTTTTTTAAGGTGTAGTACAAAGATCAACCTAAGCTCATTGACAAGTGCAGCCTAAACTGTGCATTGTAGCAGCAGTGGCAATATATGTGCTATGTGTATTTTTTTAAGATCTTATAAAACGATTAAGCTATGACAGTAGTCCCATGCATGTTTTGTATTCGAAATCTTTATTTTGATAAATAATACAGTCGATTTTATTTATTTATTTATTTTGCAAAAATCGACTTTTTGTTCACTATTAGATATCTGTAGTTATACTTGTGTACTACAGTCTGGCTTTGTTTTGTTCTGAAAACCTTAACATACTTTGATAAATTATCTTGTTTGGTCCAAGGATCGTAATTCTGAGAAATCGACCTTCACTCTCCATGTGGAACCTCAATCAATCATTATCCTTGACTGTTGTGTTTACATTTTGTATATGGAGCATTTTGATGATATACTTGCATGTTATGGAAATATGTAGTTTAAGTGATACCATGCATTAAACATCGCGTTGAAACACAGTATTTTTAGTACACTTTGTTGTGCTAAAGTGTTGGAAGATATGATGGTGGGAGAACATTTTTACACATATCGGTCACAAATCATAAGCAATAAAAAAAGCTATATTAACCACTAATAACGATTTTATGTTTTTTTTGTGTATTATCTTACTGCTTCTCAACATTACGCTTGGTTGGTTCGTTTTGTACTACCAGTAACGTAGTCACATTTACGCCTAGGAAGAATTGTGAAACATTGCTGAATTGCCTGCAACATTTTTTGTACAGTAGTAAAACAGTTTAGACGTGAAAATATGATTGTGGTAATTAATTTGAGACTCTGCATTCACATTATAGGTGTAAGTTTAAGTTACACATTAATTGGGCCCTTCCTGTAGCCAACATTAAAGCAGACTGCCTATTTGTTTATGATAAGTACGGCTCCTTTCCTGCTTAGCTGATTATTTTAGCCAACATGCGTTTTGTATAGCTACAGGCTTGGCCAGATTCGCTTTTATACATACCATAATTTACACTGAAGTAATAAGATAGTTATGGGATCCTGCACACTCGTCTAATATAAGGTGCTTGGGAAGTTGTTTTCTCAGATAGGTAGGCAACATTCAACTAAATGTTATTAATGGAGTGTGTTGCAGTGAACTGAATTGACAATACTTAACTTTACCTTTTCGTAAACAGGTGTCTCAAGTAATTGGCGACATGCAAATAATCGATGTCCTTCGGTACGTACAATTTCCATTCAAGCCATTAGTTTAGCTCTCAAGTCACGGCTCGTCTTCTGGAGTGGCTCTTCTAGTGCGGCCGAGGATAGCTGGAGCGGCGCTTACGTTCTCTTCGTACAGGTGCCGCTCCTGTCGTGCTGTAGTCATAGTCAGCGTTCTATTGGTTGACGTCGTCTCACAGACTTCTCCGCTGTTAAGTTCCAGGCCGACGTGCGGGCGCCCAACCCCCCCACCCAAACCGACTGACCGTTGTCGTATAGGGAGCGACACAACGGCGGGGGAGGCCGGAGCGAGGACGCTGCACTGGACCGGAAGCTGTGGCTGCAGAGAACGTCAACCTTCCGGTCGTACCCCGCCAACCAACCCGCACTCTGGGGCAAACGTCCGCTAGAAAACGACCGGAAGGTACGCGTCCACCTCCGGAGGCCAATAATCAGATGGGGAAAGCGTCAGCTGCTGCGGTCTTGACGGGTCCAGCTCCATCGGTAAGACGAGAGGAGGCAATGGCTCCGTCTCCATGGGGTCGTCCCGCGGTGTCGTCTGACGGCTGCTGTGGCCGCGCTGTCCTCGGGATCCGTCAGTCTGGAGGAGCGACACATAAAGATCATCTTGTACATGAGCGGCGAAGTTGATTGTGATGTCGGCGCCGCAGGCGGTCTGGATCAGAAGTACGATATATGCAAGCGCCAAGACGACGGACGATCTCGCCTCGCGCCCACCGTCTGCTGTTGCTGAAATCCCTGGGAATTCCAATACGAGGTGCATTCAAGTTCTAAGGCCTCCGATTCTTTATCTCCGGACTGGAAAGAGATAGAAACATGCGCATTGTTTTAAAATGAGGCCGCGTTCATTGTCAATACGTCCCAGAGATGGCAGCACCGTACGGCGGATGGAATTTTACCGCCAGCGGCGAGAATGAGAACTGGTTTAAATACTTAAAATGGTGACGTTTTCCTTACTTGAACAGCGTGCAATCATTCGTTTTCTGAATTTGCGTGGTGTGAAACCAATTGAAATTCATCGACAGTTGAAGGAGACATGTGGTGATGGAGTTATGGATGTGTCGAAAGTGCGTTCGTGGGTGTGACAGTTTAATGAAGGCAGAACATCGTGTGACAACAAACCGAAACAACCTCGGGCTCGCACAAGCCGGTCTGACGACATGATCGAGAAAGTGGAGAGAATTGTTTTGGGGGATCGCCGAATGACTGTTGAACAGATCGCCTCCAGAGTTGGCATTTCTGTGTGTTCTGTGCACACAATCCTGCATGACGACCTGAAAATGCGAAAAGTGTCATCCAGGTGGGTGCCACGAATGCTGACGGACGACCACATGGCTGCCCGTGTGGCATGTTGCCAAGCAATGTTGATGCGCAACGACAGCATGGATGGGACTTTCTTTCCGTCGGTTGCGACAATGGATGAGACGTGGATGCCATTTCTCAATCCAGAAACAAAGCGCCAGTCAGCTCAATGGAAGCACACAGATTCACCGCCACCAAAAAATTTCGGGTAACCGCCACTGCTGAAAAAATTATGGTGTCCATGTTCTGGGACAGCGAGGCCGTAATCCTTACCCATTGCGTTCCAAAGGGCACTACGGTAACAGGCGCATCCTACGAAAATGTTTTGAAGAACAAATTCCTTCCTGGACTGCAACAAAAACGTCCGGGAAGGGCTGCGCGTGTGCTGTTTCACCAAGACAACGCACCCGCACATCGAGCTAACGTTATGCAACAGTTTCTTCGTGATAACAACTTTGAAGTGATTCCTCATGCTCCCTACTCACCTGACCTGGCTCCTAGTGACTTTTGGCTTTTTCCAACAATGAAAGACACTCCCGTGGCCGCACATTCACCAGCCGTGCTGCTATTGCCTCAGCGATTTTCCAGTGGTCAAAACAGACTCCTAAAGAAGCCTTCGCCGCTGCCATACAATCATGGCGTCAGCGTTGTGAAAAATGTGTACGTCTGCAGGGCGATTACGTCGAGAAGTAACGCCAGTTTCATCGATTTCGGGTGAGTAGTTAATTAGAAAAAAAATCGGAGGCCTTAGAACTTGAATGCACCTCGTATCATGTGGCGCGAGGTGATAGTTGCGGCCTTCCTTCGGCGCCGGATGCTGAGGAGGGTGGAACAGAGTCTGATGGCGGCGGCCGTGAAGTATTTCCACCGGCGATGGTATATCTCGTGGGTGTGGACGACAGGAGGGGAAAAACAGTTGCAGTGCTTCACCAATGGTGTGAGCGGAGCGAAGTTTGTCCATCGGCTGCTTGATGGTTCTCACAAAACTTTCCGCTCCGCCGTTCGACTGTGGGTGGAACGGGGCACTAGTTAGATGCTGAATGCCATTGCGTTCACAGAACGTTTCAAATTCATTTTAACAGAACTGAGGTCCGTTGTCTGACCCTATGGCGTCAGGCAAACCAAGGCAAAACAGAGGACAAGCCCTGAATAAATGATGTTGTCATCAAAAAGAAACTTGCTATACGAGTCAACCACAATCAACCAACGAGTGTTCAAAAAAGTCCCGCAAAGTCTATGTGCATACATTGCCATGGTGATTGTGACTTAGCCCAAGCAGAGAATTTTTGTGGAGGAGCGGACTGATTTTCCGCACATGCGTGACACTGATGTCATCTGTTCTATTTGGGTGTCAATACCCTGTCAAGTACAGTGTCGACGCGCTAACTGTCTCGTACGAACAATGCCCCAGTGTCCTTGGTGAAGTAACTGCAACACTACCTGGTGTAAAGATTAGGGGATCAACACAGATGACTGTCCACTAACAGTCTGAACAAGAATCACACCTTTCTGTACAGTGAGATTATACCGACGGGCGAACAATCTGCGCGAGGAATGAGGTCAAGACGTGTGAATGTCGTTGAGCCAAATGTTCAAATCAGAGTCAGCTTGCATGACCTATGCAGTTTTTCTATAGTTCAGCGGGAAAGAGTGAAGGAATTCCGAATCCTGAGCATGACAAGATGCAGCAGAAGCGTCAAATACTGTATCAGGTCCAAGTGGAAGACATGAAAGTGCGTCCACATTACCATGTTGAGTTGCCGGACGATACACAATCTCGTACTGTTACTGGGACAGCAACAAAACCCATCTTTGAAATTTTTGGGCAGTTCGTACAGGAACCGGCTTCGTCACATGAATCAACGACTGCAAATGCTTGTGATCCATTACCAAATAGAAATTTGTGGCATACAAATACTGGTCGAATTTGGTGACATCATACACAAGGGTCAATGCCTCTTTCTCAATTTCTGGATAGTTACACAGAGGTTTGAACAACACTTTTGATGAGAGAGCAATGGGACTCTTTTTATCACCAATTGTTTGTGAAAGCACTGTACCGATGCCGTAAGAAGAAGCGTCAACTTGCAACACAACTGGCTTGTCAGGATCAAAGTGAACTAAGGATCGATCACTGAGCAATGGACCTTAAATTTTTAAAAAGCTGCTTAGCACTTGCCTGTCCTAGCAAAGAGGACATTCTTGCGACGCATGTTATGCAATGGAGCTGCGATGTGTTCTGCATTCGGTATGAATCGAATATATAAGTTCACTTTACCTGAAACTGACTGAGTTCTGCAACAATGCGAGGAACTGACAAATCTCGTATGGCCAACAATTGTGGCTGAAGAGGATGTACACCTTGACTTTATTACATGGCCAAAATACCGCAGCTACGGTTTAAAGAAATACACCTGTCCAGTGTATAGTCCTGCATCAGATAACACAAGAAATGAAACACGCAAATTTGCAAGGAGTTCTTCACGTATACGGCCGGCAACGAGAATGTCGTCCAAATAGTTTGAACAGTTTGGTACTTGCGCAGTCCTCTGATCCTAATACCGTTGGAAAACGGCGGGTGCGGAAGCACTGCTAAAAGGCAAACGCAAATATTTAAACAAGAGCAAATGAATATTTACTACACACACACTTTAAGGTTCTCTATCGAGCGGTATTTGAAGATACGCGTCGCGCAAATATATTTTTGAAACGTAGCGTCCAGCGCCTAATCTGTCCAAGAGATCCTCTGGGCGGGGCAATGGATAAGTATCAATTACGGTTTGTGGATTGACTGTAGAGTTAAAGTCAACACACAGGCGAATGCGACCTGTAGGTTTGAGGAGCAAAATCAGTGGACTTGCCTATTGACTAGCTTGTATGGGCACAGTAGTTCCGCTATCTTGCAATTCTTTAAGCCCAGCAGAGACTTTGTCCCGTAATACAATGGGTACAGTTCTGGCCCGGCAAAATTTCGGCTGAGCATTGTCTTTCAGAGTAATATATGCTACAAAATTGTTAGCTGTGCCTAAACCTTAAGAAAAGAGTTCTGGGAATTCTTTTAGCGACCGAACTACACTTTCTTTTGCATTTAACACTGACAACACATTGTACTTAATGTTATGGCCAAAGAAATCAAATAAATCAAGACCAAATATTTTCTTACAACTGCGTGAGTTTAGCGGCGTAACGGTCACTGTTCACGTACGCGAGTGATACGTGGCAGGCAGAATACACTTTCCGAGAGTGGGAATGTCTTGTCCACTATAAGCCGTCAGTTGCGTGTCAGTTTTTGAGAGGCGTGGGGAGCGTGACAGTTCATATGTGTGACGATTTAGCAATGAGACAGAGGCACCCGTGTCTGACTGAAATTTCTGACGTTTCCCACAAAGAAGCAATTGAACAAAATGTTTGTTTGACTGGCGTATCACTGCAGAGACAGCACTCTTGCTAGTGGTGCTAAAGCCTGTTGCAGATTTTAAATATGCTGTATTAATGACGTGGACCTTGTGACTAGAGTTTTGTGAGTGGGCCGAATGCATATGTTTATTTCGTGGCAAACATACAGATTGTGCATGCCCTTTCTTACCACAACACCAAGCTTGTCGGAAGGGGCAGTCTTGGCGTTTGTGCTGTGAATAACATCGAGGGCAAGACTTAATTCTGTTCGCCTGTGTAGCCGCCTGTAGAGCGAACTGCTGCGTGGAAGGTTCTTTACTCGCCGTAGCGAGCTGCAGCTGCCGCCGCCGCCGAATAGGCCGATCGCAACTAACGGACTCAACCCGACAAATAGCTGGCTGCTCAAAATTATGAGCCAACAAGGCACCGGAATCGTACTGATCTAGCATTTGCACTACCTGTTGAAATGATGGACCGGACAGTTTCAAAATCTGTTCTCCGAGTTTGACATGGGGTACATCGTATAGCATCATGCAACTTAACATCTGGATATAAAGCATGACAAGCACATTCGAAATTGCATTTTCTTGTCATCCCCTGCAAATATATATTACCCACTCGCGATTAGTTTGTTCTGACTCTTTTTTTTCAGTTAAAGAATTGATACGTACGAACTACCACATTCACTTGTTGGTCATAATAGTTTGCGAGACTACCAAATATTCGTAAGACAGTTCACTCGGTGTGGCGTTAGGGAAGAGATTCTTGATGAGGCGGAACACCGCAGCTCCTCCTGTGAGTAGTAGACCTGGAAGTTTCACAATACCTGATACGTTATGAGCTAGGAAATCGCCTCAAACTGTGACAACCACGCGCCATTCCTCTTCTTTGTCACTAAACTGTCGGAAAGGTGGTATAGCAGCTGTAGTAGGCGGTGCTTGTTCCATTATGTACACAGCGCTTGTAAATAGCTGCTGCACCATGCTGAGTAATGTGGAGATCTGGTGTGTCTGGAACTGATGTTGTCCCGAAACAAATTCTGGTAATAATCAGATGATTGACAATAGAGCTGAATGTCGTCAACATTGCCACAAGCTATATTTGTAGTTACAATACAATATTCTCTGTTTTATAAGCAGACTCTTTTGCGGCTGTTGTCATCTTCAGTGAAGCAGCGTTGTGATATTGTCTAATACTTCGAAGTAAAAAAATATATATATATTTTTAAGTATCACACGGAAATCTTCTATTATTATGTATCTGTACGGCTTGGTGCTGTAAAAATGAACTCCATAGCCATTATATCAATAGTAATTAAATTGTTGTTGTTTTAAAACTACTAACGGTGGTCCTTTCCACGACTTTAACGGTCTTCAGTATTAGTTGAAACCGTCACTGTTGCTAATATAATTAAGTAAAACTTAGCCCTTCATTAATATTTCTTCGTTTTCTACTTAACCAGAACGCCTAGAATCTTTATATGCCGTTGTTTAGTTCATCGTGTACATACCTTCGAGCAATGAGTCAGAAAATGAATTCGTTTGATTACACGAACCACTAGTAAATCTTTCTAGATGTCGGTATACTTTTTCCTCACAGTAGTTAAACACATGGTACGCTCAACTTAAACACAGTAATCGTTTCTGTTAGTAATTCTTTGCTCCGCGCAGTCTTGCAGTCATTGGTCACCGCAATGTTTTTAATGATTGCATTCTATTTTCATGTAAAGACTCAAACGAAATATTTTCTGCTGGAATACGCAGCTGACATGGCCAATCTTTTCTGTGAAATACAACAAGTTGTCAGTCTTGTTACATGTAACGCAGCCGGCAGGATATTTCAGATGATGCCTTTAGTGTAGAAGCAGCTGACTCTCACTGTCAGTTTATATTTTATTTTAGCTCTTTGGCAGTGATGGCTTAAACATTGACCACTTCATTTTTGCGTGTAGAGTGCTATTTCTTGTTATAAATCCAATCAGTTGTCATGTGAGTTCACTTTCTCCCTCTCCCCCCCCCCCCCCTCTCTCTCTCTCTCTCGTTGGTTCTGGAAAGCAACTTGTGTGCAGAAAAAATATTGGTAATGACTGAAACTTGTAATCAGAGTTTACCGGAATACATCATTCCGATAATGAAAAGCAGAAAAATCTGCAAAATAAAGCCACCAGCGTGTCCCAATTTAAAAAAATGAAAAATGAATATGGCCCGGCTGATTGGACGAGCAGGAGGCGAATATTAAAAATCAGATGCGTAAGCAGACCTGGGTGTAACGCATGCTGGTCGTGAGCGGCAGGATTTGAAATTAATTTTTTTGCTGCTCTATTGCCGTAATATAATGCGGTTAGAGACAATTTCATTTCGATGTCTGTACTTGCCTGTATCTGACACATTTTATGAAGAGCAGTGGTGCTCTGTTTAATTAATTAGGGCATTCCAGCTGTATTAATTATTTTTGTTGAGTACGTCCGGTAGTCATTCACGTTTTCGAGTCATGTTTTCAGTGCATCAATACTTCGTTGATTTTCTAAAATTTCAAATCCACCTCGAGTCATGGTAAAGGCACAATGAGGGAGGGTATCAGCGCAGGAAAACCGTTGTGTACTAGCAACCTCGAAGACATATTTTCCTGCAGGTATCAAACTTCGTTACAAAAAATAATATGTTGTGATAAATTACATGGTTTCAGCTTCATGTTTCACTGACAGATTAGTGTATATCATTTCCGTAATTTACTATAAGCTTGCTCAATAATTTTGGTCCAGTAACGAAATAAATCTCGCGTGAACAGCCTGGTATGAGTGTGCATAGGACACAATATTTCGCCAATCGACCACGTTGCCATCATCAGATGCGCTGGTGTCCCCTGCTGACATTCACTGTCCATGGATTCATTAGGTTGTCTCCACACCCTTATAAGTCCCTCTGCTCGATACAATTTGAAACTAGACTCGTCCGACCAGGCAACATGTTTCCAGTCATCAACAGTCCAATGTCGTTGTTGACGGAATCAGGCGAGGCGTAAAGTTTTGTGTCGTGCCGTCATCAAGGGTACACGTGTGGGTCTTAGGCTCCGAAAATCCATATCGATGACGTTTCGTTGAATGGTTCGTGCGCTGACACATTTGATGGCCCAGCACTGAAATCTGCAGCAACTTGCGGAAGGATTGCACTTCCGTCATGTTGAACTATTCTCTTCAGTCGTCGCTGGTGCAGTTCTTGCAGGACCTTTTTCCGGTCAAGCGTTGTCGGAGATTTGATGTTTTACCAGAGTCTGATATTCCCGGTACGCACGTGAAATGGTCATACGGGAAAATTCCACCCTTCGTCGTTACTTTGGAGATGCTGTGTCCCATCGCTCGTGAGCCGACTATAACACCACGTTAAAACTGACTTAAATCTTGATAACCTGCCGATCTAGCAGCACTAACTGATCTAACAACTGCGACAGACACTTGTTGTATTATAAAGGCGTTGCCGATCGCGGCGCCGTATTCTGCCTGTTTACATGTCTAAGTATTTGAATTCGCATGCCAATACAAGTTTCTTTGGCGCTTCAGTGCATTAAGAGTGCTCACAGCTCTTAATGTAAGCACCTTAGAGCCCATGTTTACTCTTCTCTTTTCTTGTTTTCGTCCGTCCTACCACCTCTCAAAATACGGAAATCAAAGAGCTTGCGGTAGAAGAGGTGTGTCTCAAAGTATCGAAGATGAAGAAGTGCTTATACCTCGTAAGGAAAGCATTTTAGACCCATTGTTTCCTTGACATTTTTGCTTCGAAAGATCGTTCCTCTCAAATGTCAGAATAGTGACCATCCTTCTGGGGTACACTGTATTTCTAAAGGGAAAGGAAACGTGGAATGAGTTTTGGATCAAATGTTATGAATTTGTGGCGAGCCGTTTCAAAATAGCCAGAACACTGATGACTCACCAAAAAAAAAAAAACACTGGGCTGTCGAATCCGGAAACTTCTGAAAACTAAGGATTGATGTTTCTACCATATACGCCTCAATTTCCATACAAGTCACCATCGAATTTTCCTTTTTTTTAATTTCCTGTTACGCAAAATCGCCACACTCCCCAGCACTGAAAAAATAGAGCGAGGTCGGAATAACACACCTTTCAAACACACACCAGTGAATCTTAACCTTTGGAATCACTGCACCAAAAATAGAAGCTGTTAATCCCCACCGTACAGTGCGACTGATTCTCGTTAAACTTTAATAGACTTAGCTGAGACACGTTGTGCAACTTATTCCTTATCTTCCATATCGAAATTGCCTTCGTTTACATGCGGGAAACTGGAAAAGTTTTGACACAATACTACATAATGCATGGTGGCCATGAGCACTTTAAGCATTAGTGGATGTTGATGATATCCCAAAACACATGATGTCAATGAGAAAAAATTGTGTAGAAGATGGTGAATTGCTGGTATTGATAAGATTTTCTCCAGTCAAGTGAAATCGAGAAGACCATAGCGCACTGAATAAAACGCATCAATATTACCAGACAAGCTGCCTACATGGTCTCAACACATTGCAGATATTCCCTTTGTAGTAACGTCGTATTATGAATCATAGTCGGTTTACATGATGACGCTACTGAGTGCTACTTAACTCCTCATACCTGTCTGCAACCGACTTCTATTTGCCTACAAGCAATTGAACTGTGTTTTGTGTTGCGATCTCTCTGTTCCTCTCTTGTGTGTATCACTAGCATCTGCTAGAGTAGTTGCGCGCGACCCAGGAATTGTCTTTTCAAACACTGGTGCTGAAGAAGGCGCGTTCTCAGAATTTGACCAGCAAAAAAACGAAGAGTCTCTAGCGTACAAAATCTCTTTGCGGTGTTCTCGAGGCTCATAGCATGTGCTACTGTGGGCTATGTTCTAACAATCCGATGGATGTGATAATCTTTTGATGCAATTCGAAACAGACTGTGTGTCGATACCGTAATTACTATTCATTCATAAAGAAGAGGTAAATAACACTACGCCTACAACCACCATTTGCATAACAGAAATACACTACTGGCCATTAAAATTGCTACATCACGAAGATGACGCGCTACAGTCGCGAAATTTAACCAACAGGAAGAAGATGCTATGATCTGCAAATGAGTAGCTTTTCAGAGCATTCACACAAGGTTGGCACCGGTGGCGACATCTACAACGTGCTGACATGAGGAAAGTTTCCAACCGATTTCTCATACACAAACAGCAGCTGACCGGCGCTGCCTGCTGAAACGTTATTGGGATGCCTCGTGTAAGGAGGAGAAATGCGTACCATCACGTTTCTGACTTTGATAAAGGTCGGATTGTAGCCTATCACGATTGCGGTTTATGGCATCGCGACTTTGCTGCTCGCGTTGGTCGAGACCCAATGATTGTTAGCAGAATATGGAATCGGTGGATTCAGGATGGTAATACGGAACGCCGTGCTGGATCCCGAAGGCCCCGCATCACTAGCAGTCGAGATGACAGGCATCTTATCCGCATGGCTGTAACGGATCGTGCAGCCACGTCTCGATCCTTGAGTCAACAGATGGGGACGTTTGCAAGACAACAACCATCTGCACGAACAGTTCGACGACGTTTGCAGCAGCATGGACCATCCGCTCGGAGACTATGGCTGCGCTTACCCTTGACGCTGCATCACCGACAGGAGCGCCTGGGATGGTGTACTCACCGACGAACCTGGGTGCACGAATGACAAAACGTCTTTTTCTCGGATGAATCCAGGTTCTGTTTACAGCATCATGATGGTCGCATCCGTGTTTGGCGACATCGCGGTGAACGCACATTGGAAGCGTGTATTCGTCATCGTCATATTGGCGTATCACCCGGCGTGATGGTATGGGGTGCCATTGGTTACGCGTCTCGGTCACCTTTTGTTCGCATTGACGGCACTTTGAACAGTGGACCTTACATTTCAGATGTGTTACGACCTGTGGCTCGACCCTTCATTTGATCCCTGCGAAGCCCTACATTTCAGCAGGATAATGCACAACCGCATGTTGCAGGTCCTTTACGGGCCTTTGTGGATACAGAAAATGTTCGACTGCTGCCCTGGCCAGCACATTCTCCGTATCTCTCACCAATTCAAAACGTCTGGTCAATGATGGCCGAGCAACTGGCTCGTCACAATACGCCAGTCTCTACTCTTGGTGAACTGTGGTATCGTGTTGAAGCTGCATGGGCAGCTGTACCTGTGCACGCCATCCAAGCTCTGTTTTACTCAACGCCCAGGCGTATCAAGGCCGTTATTACGGCCACAGTTGGTTGTTCTGGGTACTCATATCTCAGGATCTATGCATCCAAATTGCGTGAAAATGTAATTACATGTCAGTTAGTATAATATATTTGTCCAATGAATACCCGTTTATCATCTGCATTTCTTCTTGGTGTAGCAATTTTAATTGACAGTAGTTTATTTACGCGAGAACTGCGTGTTGTTAGTGGAATGCACCGTGCGCCTCTTGGTAAACATGTATAGTAAAGTCGTATGGCGTGAAAACGTAGGAGGCACGTTCAGCCGCCTAATTGGAAAGGTTTTTCCCATCCTCCACGCAAGCGGAAACCTTTCGTCCGCGAAGTATGAATGCTGTATGTGTAAGTGGGCATGTTAAGAGTAGATGACTAATGGTTTGCGTGTGTGTAGTGTAGTCCTAGTCTCATGTTGGCGCAGGAGATATGACAGAATGGAGATCGTGAAACAAGATTCTGGACACAGCTTACTCCTTTTGAAGAACACCAAGGGGGCCGCCAAGCCTACGTCTCCATCCTAGACACGTATCACCATCAACTGTATCACATACTCTTGCCTCATTAGACACAGCTGATAAGATTAGAACTTAATTAGAACAGACTGGTGATTAAGGATTTTGCGCCACCAACCATCCAGTCACCCCTGACGTAAAGGCAAAGGGAAAATTTCAACAGCACGGTGAGTATCCGTACCGTCACCTATCCAATTATGGGCGACGGCCGACGCTGCTTAACGTCGGTAATGTGACGGGAACTGATTTATACACCTCGACAAGGCCGTTGACACCCATTCTGCGACACTGAGCGAAAGTTCTGAAGTATTAAGAAACGTGATTGATATCTAAAAAGTCCAACTGCAAACCCGAGCCCACTCATCATGTTTTGTATTTCCTGCGTTTACCGCAAATAAATGGGGAAAATAATGTGACAGCTCCACAGTAAAGCCAATGGTGGGTTCTTAGTCCAATTTTGTTTGTCTAACACGCCCCTACTAACCTCAGTGCAGAAGAGACGCCTGACTTTCGTTACTTACACTTCCCCATCAAAATCTTGATATGATCGCACAGCCCCCAACCACACCCATCACTAACACAAGCCGCCCGCCATATCACTATTATTTTCTGCAATTAGTGTTCAACTTCCTGAATGGGATTAACTTCGAACTGTGTTTTCTCGCTAGGATAAATATTACAAAGAAGGAAGTAATGGCCATAAATTAATGTTAATTGTGTCATCAGTCGACCCGCGCACAGAACGTACAAATACCCATTCGACGACCTAAGGTCATGTTTATAATATTTCTGTAAACCGCTGAAGGTAAATTATGGGATTCCTTTGACATGGATAAGACCAATTTCCTTCCCCGTCACAGTCGAGGCCGAAACTGAAAAAATGGAAGATTAGAGTTTAACAACCGGCCGACAACGTGGTCATTACAGACGAAACATAAGCTTGGATTAGGGAAGGACGGGAAGAAACAGCCTTTCCCTTAAGAGATGTAGGGAAATAACGAAAAATCAAAGTCTGGATGGAAGGTCGGGGACTTTTATTGGCCTCTGTTTCTGTTCGACGGTTTTGGAACAAATTTTGCTGTCACATGTTCCAAGTCCAGAACACCCATAACAATTTCGTGGGATGTCAATACTATGTGTGACTTCTCTTACTGTGATACAGCGACCCTCCATGATCGTTTCTTTCGCCGTTTCCACGTTTTCATCGGCACATGATGCACGGGGCCGCCTAGGGCGCTCGTCATTTTTCACTTGTTTGGGCCCAACTTTGAAACTTTTATGTCACCTGTAAACCCTCGTATTACTCGCAGCATACTTAACAAAAGCAATATTTAACACTTCCAAAGTACTTCGTATATAAAAATTTAGCAACAAATCCTCTGAACGATTTTCATCCAAAATAAGTAATGTCCCATACTGTGAAAACACATGTACCTTTTTTGACAGCTTACAATCAACTAAATGCTCGGTATCCAGAAGACTGTACAGATACTTGGCAGACATGTTTACCAACACCAAAAGGCGCACAAATCTGATTAATACAATGTGCGAAGAAGAAAATTGCGGTCCGCAGCTCGTGGTTGTGCGGTAGCGTTCTCGCTTCCCGCGCCCGGGTTCCCGGGGTCGATTCCCGGCGGGGTCAGGGATTTTCTCTGCCTCGTGATGACTGGGTGTTGTGTGATGTCCTTAGGTTAGTTAGGTTCAAGTAGTTCTAAGTTCTAGGGGACTGATGACCATAGATGTTAAGTCCCATAGCGCTCAGAGCCAAGAAAATTGCGGTCATTTTATGAACA
The DNA here is from genome assembly GCF_023864345.2 of Schistocerca serialis cubense. Lineage (NCBI taxonomy): Eukaryota > Metazoa > Arthropoda > Insecta > Orthoptera > Acrididae > Schistocerca > Schistocerca serialis. The sequence goes on along the minus strand of NC_064638.1, from coordinate 343,877,620 downwards.
CACTTCCTATAAGGAATGTACCAGATGGTTTTGCCTGTCCTCGGTCCCAGAAAGTCGGGAAGGTCGGTATGTCGCAAAGAAGTAATTTTTTTGACCCTTGTTCGGATGGGGTGGGGGGATTATGAGAAGAGATTTATAGCTCACAAGGGGACCCTCAATACTGTAAATCACGGATTTTGATGCGCTTCAGATATGTTGTAGAGGCGCTTAGCCTGAGTACCTGGGTATTCGGTGTTTTAGCGACGGGCCTTGATTTTTGAGAAAATCTATTTTGAAGTTCATTGCGCGCTTTGCATACCCGTACATTACGTATGCTTCGAGCAAGCCAGCATAGAGCAGTAGTGAAAGATCTCTGCTAGCGCGCTGGAGGTACCGTATTCGAATCCTGCTCGTGTACTTTTTTTTCAAAATCGACCATATTTTTCAATTTTATTTCAAAGAATATCAACAGAAAGTGTAAGGTGTGCGAAATTATAAAAGCTCCCTACTTGATGAAAGACAATAGAGAGATCAATACTAGGCAAGATTCGATAAAATAATATTCGCTAATCCTACATCAATTCAGCGCACCAAATTTTCAAAGCATGATTAGATACGCATGGTTCGCGTCGAAATTAGCGGATGAAAGAGAAATCTTTTTGAATGCAAGAAACCGTGCGCCTGCTAGACGGTTCCTTTCATAAAACGCGCGTGATGCTGCGAAAATTTGTGCTTCGGTTGTTTCTACGATAAGTATCACCCACAATATTGTTCTGGCACATCAAGCAATGTGGACGTTGAAAAATAAGATTTTGTAATATTGTATGAAAGAAAAAATTAATAACTGAATACATCTTTATAATTTCACACACCGCACAGTCCATGACTGCGGCGCCTAAGACCGCTCCGCTAATCCCGCTCGGCCGCTCACCTTACGCTGTTTGTTGATATTCTTTGAAATAAAATTGAAAAATTCCGTCGATTTTGAAAAAAAGTCAATAAGTACACGAACAGTATTCGAACACGGTACCTTCAGCACGGTAGCTGTGAACTTTCACTGCTGCCCTACGCTGACTTGCTCGAAACATATGTAATGTTAGGGATATATACAGCTCGGAATGAACTTCAAAATCGATTTTCACAAAAAACCAAGGCCCGTCGCTAAAAAAGCCGGATAGCCAGGTACTCAAGTGCCACTACAACATATTTGAAGCGCATCACAAACCGTGATTTACAGTATGGACGGTCCCCTTGTCAGTTGCTAAAAGGAGACGTCACAAAACACGGCCGCCTTTACTCAAACACTGCAGTAGGTTTCTCTCCGGTATATCGTGACCTGTAAGACAAATAAGTTAATTTGTGAGCGACTCTTGTAGTAGTAACAAAAAAGCCGTTGACCTCTGATGGGAGGGATGTAGATACAGGAAGGTCCGACACAGTGGACGCATTAAAGCGTCGAGTTGAGTGCCAGCGGAGCGCGCTAACGCCGGGGCACGAAATCGCGGGGATAACGGCGATGTATGCGGCCGTTGCGCGTGAGCTACGGGGCGTTCGGATCGGGGTCAGCATTGTTTGGCCGCGCGGCGCCCCCGTCCCTCATTAAGGATTACCGGAGGCTGCGTGGCTGGCAGCGCCTGGCAAATTGCTGCGGTCCAACAGATGGCGGCGACGATGCCATCGAAGTTTTATCACTGCCTGCTGATACCGGCCTAACTGCTTTGTGGGTCGCCCTCAGTCATCCTGAATCGTGTACCTCCACCAGCGTATAGTCTCATGGCTTGCATATAAGGGAGAGAACAAGTAACAGCACCGGTTAATATTTTAGGGCGACATTGTTCCCTCTCTCGTTCGCTGTACGCTGCCAACCCATGCATAGCCCCTGTGCGATTATCCACAGAGGTAAGATCTAAGTCTGTCATCATTAGCTATCCAGTACCATCAGAGGGATCTAGGGGTAGCGTCTTTGATTCATAATCAAAACGTCTTCGGTCCCGGGTTCGATCCCCGCCACTGTATATATTTTGATAAATAATCAGCATTGGCGGCCGAAGACTTCCGGCATAAGAAGTCAGCCTCATTCTGCCAACGGAATTGTCAAAAAGGACGGAGGAGCGGATTGAGATTCAGGGCACTCTCTTGTCCTAGGGGTGGGAAATTGCCCCTAAAGGCGGAAGAATCAGCAATGATCGACGACATGAGGATGCAGAAGGCAATGGCAACCACTGCATTAAAGACACGTAACGTGTATCCACAGGACATGTGGCCTGTAATTGAAGAAGTGTCATGATGATCTCTCCATTGGCAAAAGATTCCGCAATAGTGCCCCATTCAGATCTCCGGGAGGGGACTGCCAAGGGGGAGGTTACCATGGGAAAGAGATTGAATAATCAACGAAAGGATAACGTTCTACGAGTCGGGGCGTGTAATGTCAGAAGCTTGAACGTGGTAGGGAAACTAGAAAATCTGAAAAGGGAAATGCAAAGGCTCAATCTAGATATAGTAGGGGTCAGTGAAGTGAAGTGGAAGGAAGACAAGGATTTCTGGTCAGATGAGTATCGGGTAATATCAACAGCAGCAGAAAATGGTATAACAGGTGTGGGATTCGTTATGAATAGGAAGGTAGGGCAGAGGGTGTGTTACTGTGAATAGTTCAATGACCGGGTTGTCCTAATCAGAATCGACAGCACACCAAAACGATAGTTCAGGTATACATGCCGACGTCGCAAGCTGAAGATGAATAGATAGAGAAAGTGTATGAGGATATTGAAAGGGTAATACAGTATGTAAAGGGGGATGAAAATCTAACAGTCATGGGCGACTGGAATGCAATTGTAGGTGAAGGAGTAGAAGAAAAGGTTACAGGAGAATATGGGCTTGGGACAAGGAATGAAAGAGGAGAAAGACTAATTGAGTTCTGTAATTAGTTTCAGCAAGTAATAGCGAATACCCTGTTCAAGAATCACAAGAGGAGGAGGTATATTTGGAAAAGGCCGGAAGATACGGGAAGATTTCAATTAGATTACATCGTGGTCAGACAGAGATTCCGAAATCAGATACTGGATTGTAAGGCGTACACAGGAGCAGATATAGACTCAGATCACAATATAGTAGTGATGAAGAGTAGGCTGAAGTTTAAGACATTAGTCAGGAAGAATCAATACGCAAAGAAGTGGGATACGGAAGTACTAAGGAATGACGAGATACGTTTGAAGTTCTCTAACGCTATAGATACAGCAATAAGGAATAGCGCAGTAGGCAGTACAGTTGAAGAGAAATGGACATCTCTAAAAAGGGCCATCACAGAAGTTGGGAAGGAAAACATAGGTACAAAGAAGGTAGCTGCGAAGAAACCATGGGTAACAGAAGAAATACTTCAGTTGATTGATGAAAAGAGGAAGTACAAACATGTTCCGGGAAAATCAGGAATACAGAAATACAAGTCGCTGAGGAATGAAATAAATAGGAAGTGCAGGGAAGCTAAGACGAAATGGCTGCAGGAGAAATGTGAAGACATCGAAAAAGATATGATTGTTGGAAGGACAGACTCATCATAGAGGAAAGTCAAAACAACCTTTGGTGACATTAAAAGCAACGGTGGTAGCATTAAGAGTGCAACGGGAATTCCACTGTTAAATGCAGAGGAGAGAGCAGATAGGTGGAAAGAATACATTGAAAGCCTCTATGAGGGTGAACATTTGTCTGATGTGATAGAAGAAGAAACAGGAGTCGATTTAGAAGAGATAGGGGATCCAGTATTAGAATCGTAATTTAAAAGAGCTTTGGAGGACTTACGGTCAAATAAGGCAGAAGGGATAGATAACATTCCATCAGAATTTCTAAAATCATTGGGGGAAGTGGCAACAAAACGACTATTCACGTTGGTGTGTAGAATATATGAGTCTGGCAACATACCATCTGACTTTCGGAAAAGCATCATCCACAGAATTCCGAAGACGGCAAGAGCTGACAAGTGCGAGAATTATCGCACAATCAGCTTAACATCTCATGCATCGAAGCTGCTTACAAGAATAATATACAGAAGAATGGAAAAGAAAATTGAGAATGCGCTAGGTGACGATCAGTTTGGCTTTAGGAAAAGTAAAGGTACGAGAGAGGCAATTCTGACGTTACGGCTAATAATGGAAGCAAGGCTAAAGAAAAATCAAGACACTTTCATAGGATTTGTCGACCTGGAAAAAGTGTTCGACAATATAAAATGGTGGAAGCTGTTCGAGATTCTGAAAAAAGTAGGGGTAAGCTATAGGGAGAGACGGGTCATATACAATATGTACAACAACCAAGAGGGAATAATAAGAGTGGACGATCAAGAACGAAGTGCTCGTATTAAGAAAGGTGTAAGACAAGGCTGTAGCCTTTCGCCCCTACTCTTCAATCTGTACATCGAGGAAGCAATGATAGAAATAAAATAAAGGATCAGGAGTGGAATAAAAGTAGAAGGTGAAAGGATATCAATGATACGATTCGCTGATGACATTGCTATCCTGAGTGAAAGTGAAGAAGAATGAAATGATCTGCTGAACGGAATGAACAGTCTAATGAGTACACAGTATGGTTTGAGAGTAAATCGGAGAAAGACGAAGGTAATGAGAAGTAGTAGAAATGAGAACAGCGAGAAACTTAACATCAGGATTGATGGTCACGAAGTCAATGAAGTTAAGGAATTCTGCTACCTAGGCAGGAAAATAGCCAATGACGGACGGAGCAAGGAGGACATCAAAAGCAGACTCGCTATGGCAAAAAAGGCATTTCTGGCCAATAGAAGTCTACTAATATCAAATACCGGCCTTAATTTGAGGAAAAAATTTCTGAGGATGTACGTCTGGAGTACAGCATTGTATGGTAGTGAAACATGGACTGTGGGAAAACCGGAACAGAAGAGAATCGAAGCATTTGAGATGTGGTGCTATAGACGAATATTGAAAACTAGGTGGACTGATAAGGTAGGGAATGTGGAGGTTCTACGCAGAATCGGAGAGGAAAGGAATATGTGGAAAACACTGATAAGGAGAAGGAGCGGGATGATAGGACATCTGCTAAGACATGAGGGAATGACTTCCACGGTACTAGAGAGAGCTGTAGAGGGCAAAAACTGTAGAGGAAGACAGAGCTTGGAATACGTCAAGCAAATAATTGAGGACGTAGGTTGCAAGTGCTACTGTGAGATGAAGAGGCTAGAACAGGAAAGGAATTCGTGGCGGGCCGCATCAAACCAGTTAGTAGACTGATGACCAAAAAAAAAAAAAAACATCACAGAAACAACTAGTTTCTCCTTAATTTTTTTTTAACCTACCATTAATATCTTGCAGCATGTGGTGTGTGGATGTGTGTGTGTGTGTGTGTGTGTGTGTGTGTGTGTGTGTGTGTAAGCGTAAATGTGCAGACATGAAGCTTACACCACAGTACATTGAGAAGTCTATAAACATAACATTGAGAAGTCTATAAACATAAGATCAGAAATATGTTAAATGGAAACGCTCTAAATGCTCTACGATTGTGCCTAAAAGCGTGTAACATCATGTACCTGTTACAAATTCAATTCTAGATGTGAAACGAACGGAATTCACTTGTTGGTATTTGCATTACGTCTTAGTGTCATAGCGACCGTAACTACGAGGCCATTATTCAAAATTTTCAGTAGCATTGATATCATAGAACCTTTATGTTTATTATTGTGGTACATTTTGCGAAGTAATGTAGTTGTAAGGGATTTAGTTCTGGATGAGCGGTGAAGAAGTGCGAACAGGTTATCTTCATTCTTAGCACGATACCAGTAAGCGAGCGAGGTGGCGCAGTGATTAGCACACTGGACAAGCATCCAGGAGGACGACGCTACATATCCCTATCCACCAATTCTGATATAGGTTTCCCGTATCTCCCTAAATCGTTCCACGTGGTTCCTTTGAAAGGTCACGGCCGATTTGTTACCCCTTCCTTGAAAAAACGATCCTGTCTTGTGCTCCGTCTCTAATGAACTCGCTCCGAGAGGACATAAAACCACAATTTTCTTTCTTCTTCCTTTTTACGGTACGTACACACTCACACAAGGGCAAGGTCCTAGAGGCCTACCAATTTAAACCCGGCGCCGACGTCACTGACGGCGACGACAGCGCAACAATAAACAGTGGTGATTCCTGACGGACAGCTTTTATCCACTGCCAGTGGTGTCGCTGGGGGTTAGCTGACGTGTGAACGGTGCGTACTCAGTGCTCCGAGGTGAACGGTCGCGCATCTTATTTCTGTGGGACCTTACACGAGCTTCCTCAATTAAAATGAGCTTCTAGAGCGGCTCAGTTTAAGACAACAACCCTACCATACTAATCCTAATTTTGGGCCAAGAGTATGGGCGGCCCACACATTTGACTTATAATGCTTCATTTGTAATATGTGAGAAATGAACGACAATGTTACCGACGATAACGGTTTTAACTTCGGAAGGCGGTATAATCAGAGAAACAAGAGGTCATTAAATGTATCAAAACAGTATGGAAATTCGGTGATTACAGAATGTTTAAAAGTATCAGTCCTTTGTACTGTTTACTGTTAGTGGTCAATACTGTTAAAGATTCCTCGTCTAGGCCCTGAAGGCCATGCGGATGCACTATGGAGGGCACGTGGTCAGCACACCTCTTTCCCGCCAGTTTTGGCGAGTTACCAGACGTTGCAGTCGCTATTTCTCACCCAAGTAGCTCCTCGGTTGGTATCATGAGACTCAGTGCAGCTTGTACTAGCAACATCACCAATAAAAAATATTTGGCAGTACAGGAAATGGAACCCTTAACGGTTTTTGTCTACAAAGAGTCATGGGGATTCTATGACAAACTACAAGAAAACAGTCGATAGCCGGCCGCGCTGGCCGAGCGGTTCTAGGCGCTTCAGTCCGGAACCGTGCGACTGCTACGGTCGTAGGTTGGAATCCTGCCTCGGGCATGGATGTGTGTGATGTCCTTAGGTTAGTTAGGTCTAAGTAGTTCTAAGTTCTAGAAGACTGATGACTTCAGATGTTAAGTCCTATAGTGCTCAGAGCCATTTGAACCATTTGAACAGCCGATAGCCTACCAACAAATTGGATTGACATAATTTTAGTCCACTCACAGGTTCATCTAAAGCTGATTTGATAATGCAGAATATTCTCATTGAATTCTCCAGCCAATATTTTCCTACTCTCGATTGTAGTTTTTAACTGCCCTTCTTTGTTTAACATTTTTAACAACTCCTTTTTTGGTCTTGGTTTTTGCCACCTCGTATCTTCCTCCAAATCAACATTCTGAAGACTTCTAAGTCCATCGTACAGTGAGTGTTAATATTACGCTTCGTACATAATATAACCCCAACTTTCTCATTCACCGATTAAAACAAATTTTTTTCCCTGTAAAAAAATGAGCTTTCATATGATCTCTGGGATAAATAGGTAATGCAAACGTTGAAATGATTCTTCGTGCAGATATAAAACAGCTATAAAATAGTACCAGGTTTTTTGGACCAAACAGTCGAAAGACAAACAAGAAAAGTCTCAGTCGCATAATAAACGTTTCACGAGAACGATGTACCTTTCGTAAAGACGTTGTTAGCTGTAGAAAACAGAAATAAGAGAAATTGTTGGAACGTCTACCGAACATACCAGGTTTGGCAACGTCTCCCTTCAACCTATTTTAACATCTAACGAAAACTGTTGGTAGGAAACGTTTCGAGTCGAATGAAGAACAACACTGTCGATATTTCACTAGTCATTCAGACTCACGTTTCAGAGATGGAATGATTTTACTGGTGGAAAACTTATTTCGACCTAAAAATTGTGTTTTGACAAATAGTCAAAGAAGACTCTTATAATTCAGACAATTATTACCTAGCCGACAGGCTGACTGATGCGGGACGTAGCGATTCCTCGAGTCTGCATTTCACCAGATCACTGAATGTAAATGTAGTTTCTTATGTAACTATTCTCGCTGTTTTTGAAAATTTTCTTTGTTACCTTTCATCAAGCAGAGTTTCTTCGTAATGGACTAAATTTTCTTTTAATATTGATTATGAGAATTTTATCTCCCTCGAAAATGCCTTACTTTTAATGTCAATGGGTAGATTATCAAACAGAAAGACTGGAATGTAAAGGTTTTACCATATCGGAGACATTTTGTACGTGTGAGCAAAGGGATCTTGCAAGAACTGCTTGCACATCGCTAAAAAATAAAAATTGCTTCCACCACTAGATAAGAAACTTCATGCACCAGATTTTAAGGGCTGTTCCATGAGATGGAACTTGCTTTAATTTTCTATGAAATTTTGTTTCATCCGCCAACAAAATTTAAAAGCTGTTGTTTTGTCAAGTCTGGTTTTGAAAGCTTTCTAAGGAAGATATCCAGGTTAGAAGAACTATGTCAAAACCATGTTGGAGAACTGCAAGAAGCAGGGTTATAACAATAGTGTAAAAGTCCAGTTCCTACACTCACTTATTGACTGCTTCCTTGAAGATCTGAGAAATTATAACGTAGAGCAAGGAGGATGCTACCCCCAGGACGTTCATGAAATTGACCGAAAATGCCATTTTCAGTTTATTTTTTAATTATTAGTAAAACTCATGGCCAAAAAGTTCCCAAAGTCTCTGAAAAATAATTAAAAGTCTGATGGTTCAAATGGCTCTGGGCACTATGGGACTTAACATCTGAGGTCATCAGTCCCCTAGAACTTAGAACCACTTAAACCTAACTAACCTTCGGACATCACACACATCCATGCCCGAGGCAGGATTCGAACCTGCGACCTAGCGGTCGCGCGGTTCCAGACTGATGAAAGTCTGACGCGACCTTTGTGTCGCTCCTACTTTTTGAAGCAACAGTTCATTAGTAGCTCAATGGAGAACGATTACGTGGGGTACTTGGAAGCAAACTTGATCAGGGTACATCTAGAAGTCTGTGAATACTGAACTTCTAAAAAACCATGTTCGTGGCAAACACAGAATCCAAATGACTCTCTACATTCACTCTTATGGAAGCTATGCCCTAAAACCACATTTTAGTGTGCTACGGTTGTCAGAATTGCAACTTACGACTCAGTTCTTGTATTTAATGATGGGAACGTGGGGTAAGTGATTGTATAAGAAAGAACGTGTTTAAGATAGGAAAAAGAGATTTACGGCGTCTAGCTGCAGCTGAAAAGTGAGTTGAACATGTGGTAAAGGAAATAAGATAGAAAACAAGAAACCAGAACAGAAGCCTAGGAGGGAAAGAAGACTTTGAGTACAAATATCTGAAGAGGTGAGATAAGAAGAAAAGTTAGATTGAGCTTTAAATTGCATTTCTTGATACTAATGGTTTTCTCAGAATCTATGAAGATTAGGCCGGCCGCTGTGGCCAAGCGGTTTTAAGCGCTTCAGTCTGGAACCGCGCTGCTGCTACGGTCGCAGGTTCGAATCCTAAATTGGGCATGGATATGTGTGATGCCATTAGGTTAGTTAGGTTTAAGTAGTTATAAGTCTAGGGGACTCATGACCTCAGATGTTAAATCCCATAGTGCATGGAGCCATTTTTTTATGGAGGTTAGAATTATGAAACCTTCTACACTTACTTGTAAAAACCCGATAAATATAGTCTCAAGAGCGAATTTTGAATTTCTTATTGTAAGCTTAGATAGTGGGTAAACGGTCTGGAATTTTGCAACCTGTGTTATGCTACCGGAATTATAATTAAATAATTATTAAAGGTCTCATATTCGATGTATTCAAAAAAACTCATGAGAGATGCTTACTATATGCAAAGACATTAAACAGAGAAAATTTGGAAGGAATCTCTTAAATAGAGAAAGTTTGCAAATTAAGTGCAGCACCGCACTCATAATGTTGCTAGGAGAACCGCTTATAGTATTTTGTGCAAAAGCGTGCTTAATAAAACAGAGTTACAAAAATACAGAATTCATTTTAAATTTTCTTTTGATATTTGTGATTCAGTTATCCTGATATCAAGGAACAAAATTTAAAAAATTTTCAAAATCATCAATATCAGTTGCCTCTAGAACATCTATTTTCAGACGAAATGCTGGCTTGCGCTATAATTGTGTAGCAAAATTGATGGTTACCAGGAAGACATGGCAGAATAATTTTGCTGGGGTGAGAAAGTTATGTAGGTCGGGATATTCGGTTCTCCTGGTGAGGGAGAGAGTGTGCTTTGCTGATTTCGATGCTCTTCGCGGATGTAACCGGCAGGGGGTGTTCCGGAGCCGTAGCTGTTGATGCGTGCCTACATACCGACCCGGGCTGGCAGAGTCCCCCCAGAAACACGGGCAGCCCGGGCGGCGGGCGGCGGGCGGCGGGTGGCGGGCGCTCATTTATTCGCAGGCACGAGGGCCGCCTCCGCCTGCGCCTGCGCCGGCGCCCGGCCTGCATAAGCGGCGCCAAGTGCTCGCCAGCCGCTCCCCATGAATATTCACGCCGCCCCCGCACTCCTCACCCCACACCCCACCTCCTGCGCTGACCGGCACCCTTGCCGCAAGATTCAGCCGCCGGAACAAAAACTGCGGCCTGAGCGCCCGCGGCTCTGCCGGTTCACGTTCTGCGCCCCTTAGTGCTTTGCGAGCTGCCAGAGGTCATATCAGTACCAACCCAGCCTGTGACCAAGCGGACTGGAATCGCTTAAGAATACAGGGTACTTTTCTGGCTCAATATTATGTAAACACCTATTTCTTTCAGGCACTGTTTATAATGTATATGTTTTACAGATTTTTTGTTGATATCACACTTTTTAAGCAAATTATAAGTATTTTGAAAATGTTTTAAATTCCTTAGGGTTATTAAAAAAATTACAAAGAAAGTGATGCAATTTTTTTTCCAAAATGCTTCCTCAAACTGAGGTACCATTTAATCCAATGTTATACATTTGAAGGAGGCCAAATTTTTGCCAGATATGCATAACATGATGGCTGAGGTACTAGACCTATTTAATTCCACGTATTATGTATATTACAAGGATAAAAAAAATCACCTCTTACATTTTAATTTTTCTAATTTTTTTCTAGTAAAAATGTTATTTTTCTGTAGTTTAGTTAATTCTGCAATAAAGCTTAGTTACATAACTATGTACTACTGCAAATTACAGAAAAAAATTAGAGCAATGCTTTATAAATTTTATGAAATATTTGTACCTGAATTCTAAAAAATACAACTTGCGGGAAATTGCAATTTATGATATGAGTCCAATTAACCTGTGGCTCACAACATTCCTAAAGCACAGTCTTCATCCTGCAGCATTTCTTCATCTTCAAGCTTCCTCTTGGCATTCCTTTTAGCAGTTCTTGCTTCTCTGGTAACTGGAAGAGCGAGTCTTTCACCTTCATGCACCCGTTGTCTGTCACACACAAGCAACTGATCTTCCAAATTAGAGCCACCTTTTTTAGTGCCTAAATTTCTCAGGACTTCCAAACTTCCTGTCACTTCATCATCGAAACGTATCACTGCATCTAGTGCACCAACTTTTAATGTATTTAGTCCTACAAAAATATTCTTGGGTAATCTTTCCCATATGCAATGGTTGAAACTTTCATTTGTGTTCTGAGTGCCCCCCTGAAGACATTTACTAAGCAAAACAGGGCCACTCAGGTGCCTAAAAATTGGTTTTATTTCATTCATAACAGCCTCAAGAAGAGAATGCTTACGATGGTATACTTGATCACTTTCTTTTGCTTTTCGGTAACCACATGTAACACTATAGACCTTTTTAGAGTCGAGAGACTTTGCACTAATGAAGCAAAAAATGAGATTTGTACAGTATGCAGGGTATAAGAGGGTCTGCAGAAGACAATATTCTTTGACTGTGTGAAGTTTAATGTTTGTTTGTAATTAACAGATGTTTATAATGTTATGTAAGTAACAATAAGTATTTTTTATTTAACTAGGTATAATTCTTTGTAAAGTGAAGTCAACACCAGCTCAGGGCTCAAGTTAAATATACGTGAAAACCAGTAGCGATTTACCAACGTTCTGGAAGGTCGGAAAAGGTGGAGATTTTTTTGCTGCTAACGGAAGCAGGTAGGAGAGGGGAGAAGTAAAGTTAGGCAGACAGGCGCAAGACTCTGTTGAGGCAGGTGACGAAAGCTGATAAGAGCTGTACTCCGCCGTATTGTTCAAATAAAGCTAAAGTTTAACCGCTTAATAGATGTGAGTGGAGGGGAAGTGCTAACGTACAAGTTTGCAACGCTTTAGAGGAGATATAAAATTACGTCTGCAACGAGTGTTGGTTCCTGGATGTGAAATGGTCTGAGACATCCATTACTTAGACTGACGGAGATCCCCAGGAAAGCCAATGTCATATTTGCGATAGTATATGTCGCATAATTCGACGCCACGAAGACAAGAAAAACTCTCCGCCGCTGAAAACGGTACGCGCCTTCTAAGCTCCTAAACCTCCAGCAACTGTGGTCACCACGACACTAATGAAATTAACCGTCCATAGTTCTGCATACGAGCTGTGTTGACCAGTTTTTGCATGTTTTGTTCAATAATCATTTAATTTTTTTTTTTTTGTACACAAAACTACTCATTTAACCTATACTAAAGACAATAAAACCGAGAATCCAATGGAGTGTTGTTCTGCAAAGAAAATTTAAATTATCACTTAAGTCCAACAATTAAAGTAAATGTAGGGAATTGTAGAATGCCTTGAAAGTGCGTAAAGTAAATAACAAATCTACCTAGTGAGTGAACTTGGTTATTGGGACCTTCTGCCCAAGAAATTATGTGAAGTAACTATTTCAATAAAACTGAGAAAAACCAAGTATAAAACTTTTTGCAATCATTTCGATACTAACAAAGGTATCGTAAAAATATTTCTTGTTCATAATACATGTTCTCAGAGCCAGTGTTGCTGATCTTACCTTCAGAAACGTAAGTAGGCATTATTGTCGTTCCGACATTGTTTCATGGACAAAAACTTTCCAAGTTTATGCGTGTGACCAACTCTGAAAGCAGCAGTTATTCAGCTAGCTACGTGTATAAGCCTGTTCCTTCAGTGATATAAATTATTAAAAGAGAAAATTTTTTAATAAGAACCAAAATATAGTAAAGACCAAATTTGGTGAATTTGTTGAATAACGCCAACCGATTCGTCATTTTGGCTGGCGACCGTGTTTCTAGTATTGTTATCACTCGCAAGACGTAGTTTGACGAAAAAGAAAAGCTGCAACGAAGACTATACGATAACTTCACATTTGAACGAGCTTTATCCATTACGCGGCATCTGAGGTCACTAGCGGTTGCTAAGGAGGTAGTTGTGTCTAAATGCTTCACTTACAGAAGCTAGAATAACATCTGAAGTACTAAACGTAACTGCAAGAATAGAAACCGTGAGTGTTGTAAGCGGCCTTTAGACAGGACTAGAACATTTACAACGTCTGCATACTACCGTTATATATGTCTTAAGGTGGAAGAACAGCACTTACATCGCCATTATACCTTTATACACACCAAGAATCTGCTCGTTTAGGGGAAAGTCAATGAATAGGGTGGTCATCTGTGGAAAACTTATGAAAGTGGGCCATATAGCTTTTCTCATTTCTGTAACATCATTCAGAGATGCAGTTCGTGTAATGGCCAGTTCATTATAACTCTGAAGAAGGCTATTTCAGTTTCTGTCAATCTGCCTAGGCCAGACAGAGATTTTCCATCAGATAGCAACTTTCCTTTCATTTCTCTTCGTAGCTTCCTCAATCTAGCACAAATCCTCTTTTGCACATGTCCACAACACTCCAGTTTTGTTACCAAAACACTGAACTCATTAATTTTATTGAAAGCTTTAGAGTCCCCATTGCCTAGGTACTTCGGGTATCTAACGTTATAAACGGTCACCGATCTCTGAAATATTTTTAGAGCTCCATCACACTCCATAACTTCACTGTAACCATCATAATTCTTAGAACACTGATGTTCAATATGTCCTTCAGTGTTCCCATAGCAGGTGTGGCAGTACTTAGATAAACAGCATCAGCAACTTTTCCATTCTCCAGAGAAGTAGCACTTACAACGCCATTCAAGGGACAATGTCCTCGACGTTGACACGTCCCATCAAGTGCAACAGCAGTGTCCCTGGTTCCACTAATATTTACAGTTTCTTCTACTGCACGTTTCATAGATGCCTTAGACACAACCGTCAAGGCACCTAAAACTATTTTCGTGTACTTGCTGAACCTATTGCGAGGAGGAGGAAGGTCCATCAAACCGCAAAACGTTTGCGCAGCCTTTCTTCCTTTTCGTATTGCAACGCACTGCGTATACTAACTTCAAATTCACATCATATGAATTATGCACAACGTTCGAAGTCATTTTCGAGGTACATTTATTGCAGGATCTACACAGAAAAACTAATTTTGATGTTAAACCCTTCCTGCTACTTTGTTGTTCAGTTATTTCCAGACAGCCTACACCATCACATTGTTTACATTTCGCCACATCCTTTATCAAAGAAGATAGATGCCCACATCAACATCAACAAATCCACTACAGAAAGCCTCATTGTTAACACAAAAATTCGAATCACCACGAGGTGTGCCATGTGGGAGTTTCTTCCCTGAAGAACTGATACATAGGTTACTTTCAGTAATGTGACTTGCCTTGTTTGTGAACTGGTTACCACGCAATTCACTTTTATTGAATTTCTTGATGCGTGGCATAGTTCGTATTTATTGCACACTAAAGAATATGTACTTCCACAAATATATGTAGCATTTAGGCAACAAAAATTCAGTAACACGTGAACAAACTGCTTCAGCGAAACAAAAGTAAATACTAGCAAAGATAATCATTTACGGAGACTAGAAACCCACACTCTTGCCAACATATACAATGTATCATACGTATAATCGCTGGAAACATGAAGTTCACAATTCTTTTCGAAATAACACACAGAAATAAAGGTGGCGTGGCGGCATGAATGACCGTAACTTTAAAATTTGGTATGTATAGGTCATTTTTCAGTTGATACCCTATAATGTATATATCAACGTAGACTTTAATAGAATCATAAAAAAAATTTCTATTTTTCCACCATTTATAAGTGCCTTGTATCCTTAACAGGGTAAAGTCATGAAAAACACACACTATTAAAATGAAGCACCAAATGCATAGTTTTGAAGTTACGTCAATTATATTTTGTACCATGCCTTAAATAAAATTAATGCATTTACTGTTAAACTCCTTGGATTATATAGATTTAACTTTTTGCAGAATTTAGAAGAATTATTTTCACAAAATAATATATGTACTGTTTCTCAGGAACTATTCAAGAGATTTAGGTTTGATCTCCTTGAACATAGTAAACTCTCATGAGGATTTTTTAATATACTGACTCGGGAATTTTAACAATGATTTACCTGTGGTTCTGTAAATGTAATATAAAATCCGTGCAGAACTCCGAGTACTTTGTCCCATATCTCAGCTTACAGTCAGTAGTTCAAAATTTACTCTTGAGACAACATTTATTGGTTTCATAGAAATAACTACACAAAATTTCATAACTGTAGCCTTCATAAATTCAAGGAAAAGGGTACATAAACTTAAAAAATCATAATTTTCGGGAAATGCAATATATAGTTCAATGTCACGTTTTTTCGTATGACACCTCCTCGGAAGGCCCCACATTTGTACTCAGGATCCTTTTTTCCCTTCAAGGCTTCTCTTCTAGCTCCGTGTTTACTGCCTTTTTTTCCTTTTCAGGTCTTCCACTGACTTTTCAGCTGCAGAGAGGCGCTGTAACTATGTTGTTCTCGAGATATCTCGAGCAAAATTTTCTTTCTCACTACGTTCCAATTATTAAATACAAGAATCGAACATTTCCGTAAATTTCTGTTAATAGCACAACCCAAAACAAGAACTGCTCCTTCATAAAAAAGCAGCCGGTTTATTATTAATTCTAAAATACGGAACATAGTCACAAATGATCTATAAAACTAACGAGAATATATCACAGCCATATAGACTCATTCCGTGCAAGTTATCTCCAAACTAATCCACCGAATGGTGGTTCAACAAGCTAGAAATAAAGTTTTAGTTTTGCTCCAAAATGTGGGCATCACAGGTAGGTTCGCGTCATACATTTATTTTTCAGGCACTTCGGAAGCCATTTCATCTTTGAAACTTTGGGAACTTAATGTTCATGAGTTCTTCTAATCAATAAAAAATAAATGGGAAACTGACATTTTAGGTCAGTATCATGAATGTCGAGTTCTTCTAATCAATAAAAAATAAATGGGAAACTGACATTTTCGGTCAGTATCATGAATGCCCCACCTGAATCTGCGACGTGAACTTGCGCAGGACCACTTACCTGAATGGGGAACGTGCCATTTTCTTTCACCGCTACGGTCGCAGGTTCGAATCCTGCCTCGGGCATGGATGTGTGTGATGTCCTTAGGTAAGTTAGGTTTAAGTAGTTCTAAGTTCTAGGGGACTGATGACCTCAGAAGTCAAGTCCCACAGTGCTCAGAGCCGTTTGAACGATTTTCACCTGTTGTTTGGTCGCTAATAACTACAGTTCGCTTGTTTGTTTGCTTACGTGCTTCGGGCGTATCCCATCACAAAAACATCTGCCAAAGAATTCTAATTACCAATAAAATACAAGCACGGCATGTAGACGACGTTAAGAGTGGTCGTACGCAAATATATTGACAAAAACGGTAGAGGTATAGCTTGATACGAGGGCAATAGCGTTTAACGGCCCGTCAACAACGAGGTCATTAAACACGGAGCACAACCTCGAACTAGGTAAGGACGGAGAAGGAAGTCGGCCGTTCTCTTTCAAACGAATCATACCGTCATTTGCCTTAAGCGATTTAGGGGAAACCTAAATCTGTATGGCCGGACCCGGGCCTGAACCGTCGTCCTTCCGAAAGCGAGTCAAAAGAAACAACTTGCAAGTGGTTCGAGGAACCCTCTACCAAGAATTTAATTTTGAACGGCACAGTAGTCATACAGAAGTAGATATAGAAATAAGTGCACGCACCACCGAAATGGAGTTAACACATACTAGTGCATCATATGAATTCAGTCTTAGGGTTGGTTCTCAGCTGAACACATGCTACTGTGTCAATAACTAACTATCAATGCTTGCCCTAAATAGGTACGATTGAAATGAGTGAAAACTTTAATTAAAAATCAACGGACATATTATAAACAAGAAAAATTTGGAGTAGGAATTAAAATGCAGATAGAAAAATAAAAACCTTGAGGTTTGCCAATGACATTGTAATACTGTCAGAGACAGAAAAGGATTTGGAAGAACAGCTGAACTAAATGGACAGTGTCTTGAAAGGAAGATATAAGATGAACATCAACAAACGCAAAATGAGGATAACAGAATGTAGTCAAATTAAGTGATGGTGAGGGAATTAGATTAAGAAATGAGACAATTAAAGTTGTAGATGAGTTTTGCTATTTGGGCAGCAAAATAACTGAGTATCGCCGAAATAGACAGGATATAAAATATAGAATAGCGGTGACAAGGAAAGCGTTGCTGAAAAGAGAAATTTGTTGACATCGAGTATAGATTTCAGTGTGAGGAAGTCTTTTCTGTAAGTACGAGCGTTGGAACTTTAATAGTGTCAACTATTTATTTACAGCTCGCACAAAATAGATACGCGTTTCAAAGTTTTACTGACCTTCAAAGTAGTCACTAGCATTGTATATAACCTGTTGCCAACAACGTGGAAGTCACTTGCATCCATACACTGTCCTGTAAAATGATGTTCAGATCCTGCAGAAAGTGTGACCACTTCTAATTTTATGCTGTCCATTTTTGGAACACAGCTTAGAGGCAGACGTGATGACACTTTCTGCAGGACCTGACCATCATTTTGCAGGACAATGCTCAAGCACGTACAGTGCAAGCTGTTAGTGATTTGTTTGACTGATGGGGCTGCTAAATGCTATATACCACCTTCTGCACTCACCTGAGTTAAGCCGTCGTGAGTTAAATTCGATTTCTAAACTGAAGGAAACACTTCACAGCATTCGCTTCAGAACTACTACAAATTCGTCGGACAATAGACTGCGCCGCTCGAACTGTCAACGCAATTGGGACTGCTAAGACTAACCTACGACTTCCACATCGCTGGAAACGAGTCATACACAATGCTGGTGACCACCTTGAAGGTCAGTAAGGCTTTGAAACACTTATGTATTTTGTACTAGCTTTAAATAAATAGTTGCCACTATTAATATTCTAACATTCGTATTTGTATAGAGTGTAGCCATGTATGGATGTGAAACATGGACGAAAAACAGTTTAGACAAGAAGAGAATAGAAGCTTCTGAAATGTGGTGATACGGAATAATGCTGAAAATTGGGTGGGTAGATCACGTAGCTAATACAGAGGTACTGAATAAAAGTGAGAAGAAGAGGAATATGTGTCACAAGTTGAGAAGAAAAAGAGATCGGTCGGTAGGACACGTTATGACACATCATGGGATCATCAATTTAGTACTGGAGGGAACAGTGGGAACAGAGGGAGACAAAGAGATGAATACTCTAAGCAGATTCCAAAAGGATGTACGTTGCAGTAGTTACTCGGAGATGAAGAGGCTTGCACAAGAGAGAGTAGCATGGAGAGCTGCATCAAACCAGTCTTTGGACTGAAGACCTCAACGACAAACAACAATCTCTGTGTACTTGCATTTCTGTCTGTTGAACCTGTTGTTGGTCAAATGTTCGAGTGAAGAGGACTCACTATAAATTGCCCAATGGATTCTTGCCCGAATTTTCATAGCCAAACGAAGAATGAGAAATGGGCAAATGGGATACCACATTCACCAGCATGAAGTCTAGCTTTGCAAATAAGATTTACTTGCTTGAAAGTAATCGTGGTAATTAAGAGGAAAATAGAATAGTCGGCAATATTTAAATATATTCTTATTTAATTTCATGCTTTCTGAACAAAATTTGAAAAATATTGATAAAAAATCAGATATTGTGTGAAATGATTTTTTAAAAGAAAAAAATAAAATATAATGGCGTGCTGATACTTAATACCCCCAAATTTTTTATGTGTATACACTTGAAGCATTTTAAATAAAACAAACGTTATTAATACAGCTATATTGTTCATGTTTGTTGTTGTGGTCTTCAGTCCTGAGACTGGTTTGATGCAGCTCTCCATGCTACTCTATCCTGCGCAAGCTGCTTCATCTCCCAGTACCTACTGCAACATACATCCTTCTGAATCTGCTTAGTGTATTCATCTCTTGGTCTCCCTCTACGATTTTTACCCTCCACGCTGCCCTCCAATACTAAATTGGTGATCCCTTGATGCCTCAGAACATGTCCTACCAACCGATCCCTTCTTCTGGTCAAGTTGTGCCACAAACTTCTCTTCTCCCCAATCCTATTCAATACTTCCTCATTAGTTATGTGATCTACCCATCTAATCTTCAGCATTCTTCTGTAGCACCACATTTCGAAAGCTTCTATTCTCTTCTTGTCCAAACTATTTATCGTCCATGTTTCACTTCCATACATGGCTACACTCCATACATATACTTTCAGAAATGACTTCCTGACACTTAAATCTATACTAGATGTTAACAAATTTCTCTTCTTCAGAAACGCTTTCCTTGCCATTGCCAGTCTACTTTTTATATCCTCTCTACTTCGACCATCATCAGTTATTTTGCTCCCCAAATAGCAAAACTCCTTTACTACTTTAAGTGTCTCATTTCCTAATCTAATTCCCTCAGCATCATCCGACTTAATTCGACTACATTCCATTATCCTTGTTTTGCTTTTGTTGATGTTCATCTTATATCCTCCTTTCAAGACACTGTCCATTCCATTGAACTGCTCTTCCAAGTCCTTTGCTGTCACTGACAGAATTACAATGTCATCGGCGAACCTCAAAGTTTATATTTCTTCTCCATGAATTTTAATACCTACTCCGAATTTTTCTTTTGTTTCCTTTACTGCTTGCTCAATATACAGATTGAACAACATCGGGAAGCGGCTACAACCCTGTCTTACTCCCTTCCCAACCACTGCTTCCCTTTTATGTCCCTCGACTCTTATAACTGCCATCTGGTTTCTGTACAAATTGTAAATAGCCTTTCGCTCCCTGTCTACATGTTTATTTCTCTACATAGTCACGCTGGCTACGAACACATTTCTCCCAGGTAGAGACCAGTTTGTTGATACCGTCACTGTAGAGCGTTCACGTTATTGGTTGCGCCACAACCATACCTGTGTTTGCACCACTTCATCACTATAAAAGTGAAGTCCTCGAACGTTTTCCTTAAGTTTTGGTAACAGATGAAAATCAGATGGCGCCAAGTCGGAACTGTATGGAGGAAGATCGATGCCACGTCTTATAAGCGATGACATCTCGGTCGGCGAATGATTCCAATCCAGGTAGAGAGGCATTTTCACACCGAGCAATAGCGAGAGTAAACCATCCACTTCCAGTACTCCCTGTGGCAACGTCAAGACTAAAATTAACTCGACATCCACGGACAGAAATCGGTCCATTCAATATGACAGTTTGTGCAGTTCCATTTGTGCCAAGTTTATTCGCCAGGCATCGGATTGTCGCAGGTGTCACAGCGGTCGTTTGTGATCTGGCATTGTCATGCTTCGAATTCGAAACTCGCTTACAGCCCGTTGTTCCTCACGTACCGTCATAGTTATGTTGCACAAGCATGTTACACACTGCAATTACTTGTCTCCTAGCGGCAGAGGGAGACAGATGTGAAGAAAAAAGATGTAGAATGTTAACGCATTTGTTTTATTTAAACACCTTTAGGATTTTCGACATAAAAAATTCGTAGGCGCTACTTTTCAGCAGCCTTTCGTCGTAGATTAAAGAACATTTGACGCGCCTCTGAATGATTCTCGTAATCACGTGCAGACTATAGCATCTACTACTGCATAAAATTCTGGGATTCGGGGTTAAACACTGAGCTTTAAATTCTTAATCGGCACCACATTTTCTTTACATGATTTCAAGCTTCATTCGGAAGCCCATTAAATGTTTCTCTAATCTGTTTCATATCTAATTTTTCACAATCATTTCACAAAACATTTGACTTTTTTCAGTTTTTGTTTTCCTTTTGAATTGTGCCTGCCGGCCGGTGTGGCCGTGCGGTTAAAGGCGCCTCAGTCTGGAACCGCGTGACCGCTAAGGTCGCAGGTTCGAATCCTGCCTCGGGCATGGATGTGTGTGATGTCCTTAGGTTAGTTAGGTTTAAGTAGTTCTCAGTTCTAGGGGACTGATGACCACTGATGTTAAGTCCCATAGTGCTCAGAGCCATTTGAATTGTGACTTTTCCCTCAATCTCCCTAAACCTTCGAACTAATGAAATATCCCCTACAAGTAGGGATGTTTTCTATGCGTTAAACTGTCAGTGACTGAATAGATAATAGTAACTAGAATACGTTTCATGGAAATGTAGCGCAATAAACACAAAACAGGGTCTGAGTTATATGAGCAAACAAGAAAAATAAAAAAGAAAGTTCAAATGGTTCCAATGGCTCTATGCACTATGGGACTTAACATCTGTGGTCATTAGTCCCCTAGACTTGGAACTACTTAAACCTAACTAACCTAAGGACATCACACACATCCATTCGTACCACATTTCACCACAATTCTGCCCAACGCTACCGTGGACGTAGCACACGATAGAAAGGCCGTCTCACTCCCTCTTACTACGCCTTCTTTCGGCGCCTCTGCGATGGAAGTCAGAACCGCCATGCCGAGTGTTAAAATCACGCGGTTTCCTTACGTATGACCGATGAAAACGTTTCAAACATACCGTCGCTCATCATCGACACCAAAGGTCTCAGGAGGTGGCATAAATAGAGTTAATGAAACCGCTGCTTACCTTGCGACGTTAATTCCCACACATTTCTCAGTCGAAAAGATCAATTTTCATTGCGATTATCAACGGAATGACGTTTTTGACAATGTTCGACACTGCTGATACCCCTAGACTGTTCAGTCCGTCTCTAGTGACGTCTTGGACCATCAACCCCACTGAACGTGATTTGAAATTTTTCGAGTGCAGTGCGACCGCAGTGTTTGCTCCGCCAAGTTGGCGCCGCTAGAAACCGTTGAATACCATTCGACTAAATATGAATGTGATCTGAAACCTAAAAATAGCATTTATGCTTTTCTAGAGCTTTTCGTTCCTTTCTGTGGGGTGACCAAGGAGGATGCAACATTAACAGTTGTATGAGTAACGCGGCCAAGGTTCCCTCTAAGACATCCCCCAGCAAAGCAACACCCTTGGTTCCAGCCACGCACCTTTATGGACCTATTTAAAAATTTGTCATTACAAACACTCCGACACCTATTCAGATGAGTGGCGCTCCACTGCTGCTCTAGCACCTGAGGACAGGCAACCTCTTTGACACCCTTTAGGTTCTGCATGCCGACCAACAAACGCTGAAGCACTGCTGGAGCGCCAGTCACATGCAAGGGTCTCGGAACCTCTGTAAAGGTACGTTTTTAAATTGGTCAACGAAGGTGTGTGGGTGGCACCAGGGTGTTACCTAAAGGGGGGAAGGGTTCGGATCTCAAAGATCCACTTTGCCGTTTCGTTCAAACATACGTCAACGTGGCATCCTCCTCCCCCCTCCCTCCCCCTTCCACAATCATACCACAGCAGAACGTGAAACAAATGGGCTCAAAATGAATTAATATCCTTTACTGCTTCGGATAACGTTCAAAGCTCGTCGAATGGCTTTGAACGGTTCCTAATAGTTCCAGCCTGTCTACCAGAGCAAGACAAGATCGCGCTACCCTCCAAAAGGAACAGATCACGCCGTACTGAGCTGCAGCCCCATGATGTCCTCAGAGAAGCGTTGAATTGTCCGGCGGGGTTCCTGTTGCACAACGAACTGTACACTGTCGTTTCAGATCGTGAAATGTGTGGGAAACAATGCACCAACGGAAAAGGTTGTTTCACTGTTCTGATTTCCATTTCAGGAGCGACAAAAGAACGCGTGAAATGTTGGTAGGAGAGGTTGACAACCTTTCCATCGTGTGAGACGTCCACGATGGCGTCGGGTAGAATCTTGGTGAAATTTGGTGCTAATGTGACGTCATTAAGCCACCACATACCTAACGTAAATGTCTGAGCTGTGTTTTTTTTCGCATGTGTCGACACCTTGCTGTTTGAAGTGTCGCCGGCCCTAAGAATGATTTCGCAAGGCGCTATGCTTTTACATCATTACGGAGAAAGGTTTTAAACTCTTTATAGTCAAATTTAAAACTTCTGCGTTCCAGTAAGAGATAACTGTGAGGTTTCGAATAAGTGCTCCTTAAATGTGTTGTAGAGTCCATCTTCGCATGTCTCGTAAATTGCGCAGGGTCGGCATCCGGAAGCCTGGAATTACCATGTATTAACTTCACAGTTCTTACATAAAGCGTGTATGCCGCCTTTCAGTGAGGGTCCAGATGTATCTAGCTATCAAAAATGTGTAAGGTACATGAAAAGTAAATGCTGATGTTTGCCCTTTTAAGTCAATATTAAAGCAACTGTCATAAGAAGTTCAGTAAATACGTACTGACAGTATGCAACATATTATAGTAGTGTGCACGATTTTGTACAACTGTTTTTACAATTCGATATTAACATGGCTGGCTGTTTTGTTTGTAACTACCAGGTGAAATTAGGTGATTCGTACAAATCCAAAGTAGTAGCAGATTTTAATAAAGTTTTTGCAGCTGCTGATGGCGTGGCTACATAAAAATGTCTTTCATTAAACAAGGCAATATTCTAGAGCTGGATGTTCCGTTCCATGGTTCCCATATCTGGATGGTATTGGTGGAAAGACAACCAAGTCAACTCCAGACCATCCTATCCTCCTTTTTCCCCTTTCTCCTTTCATTACATTAAATTGTATGTTGTTGTTGTTCTTGTGATCTTCAGTCCGAAGATTGGTACGCTGTAGCTCTCCATGTATGCTTTAGCTCTCCATGCTGCTCTGTCCTGTGCAAGCTTCTTCATCTCCAAATAGCTACTGCAACCTATATCCTTCTGAATCTGCTTACTGTAATCATCTCTTGATCTCCCTCTGCTATTTTACTCCCCCTCCCCCCTCCCCACTTCCCTCCAGTGCTAAATTCGTAATCCCTTGGTGTCTCAGAACGTGTCCTATCAAGCGATTCCTTCTTACAGCCAGATTGTGCCTCAGATTTCTTCTCCCATCCATTCTGTCCAGTACATCCTCATTATTGACGTGATCTACCCACCTAATCTTCACCATTCTTCCGTAGGACCACATTTCAAAAGCTTCTATTTTATTATTGTCGAAACTGTTTATCGTCCATGCTTCACTTCCGTATAGGCCTACAGAATAGACAAATACCTTCAGAAAAGATTTCCTAACACTTAAATCTATAGCCGATGATAATAAATTTTTCTTCTTCAGAAACGCTTTTCTTGTCATTGCCAGTCTACGTTTCATATCCTTTCCACTTCGGCCATCATCCTGTCTCGCTTTTGTTGATGTTCATCTTGCATAGCCCCTTCAGTGTCCATTTCGTTTAACTGCTCTTCCAAATCCTGTGCTGTTTCTGACGGAACTACAGTGTCATAGGGAAACCTCAAAGCTTTTATTTCTTCTCAATGAACTTCGATTCCTATTCTAATTTTACTTTGGTTTCCTTTGCTATTTGCTCTGTGTACAGATTAAATAACGTCTGGGATAGGCTACAAGCGTATATATTGGATATAGTGTACGTAAATTTTATTGTATGTTGTAGATTGCATAATTTTCAGAATTTTTAATTCATAAGTACTATTTTTATTTGTTTAAAAATAGTTGCGAAAAGCAATATATGTATCACACAATGAATTATATAGTAAGATGAAAATGGATAACTTGTCTGAAAAATACTGGGGATCTGTTAGCAGGTCCTTAACCATGGGGTAAATGAAATGGAAAAAAAGTTCTCCCTGTCGTTCGTTTGAACCCCATAGCTAGCTTCAAAATATCTGGAGACAATCCTGTCATAACCTTTTCTATAGTGTTTTCTGTTAACTTACGGAACCGGATGATTAATACTTTACCATTATTTTCCTGAAATTTCGGTTCGAAGTATTTAGTTGCTAAAATACACGTAAGTCTTTGGTGTATAATTTGTTTCAATTATTGTATGAAATTAAGATTCTTCCCAATATTACTATTGTGATAGGAACTTTCTTATTTCCTCAGGTACTTGCAATTAACATTCAGTGCTTGATTCACTGGTGTCAACAGGATCGAGTGCTGTCAGACAGAGTAAGTGTACGACAGCTGCATGAACTCCTCGGATCAAGGATCGTACTCTGCTATTTAATACTCTAAAAGATGTGCACCATTTTGAAGAACTTGATTATGTTGTGCTTGAGGCGGTTTGCATGTGCTACGCTGTTGCCCTAATTACGAGGGTAGCATTCTCTTGAAGAGCTGCAGAGAGCAGACATAATATTTATGGAGGGCCACAATAACTGTTGGAAAGCTGTAGCTGATTATTTGTGACAGCTGCGATTTGGTATAGGCTATCACCGGTTTCAGTCCTTATCGGCCATCTTCAGATCATTTCTGATTAGTTATGACCGTGTCAGCTTCGTCTTGAGCTTGGCAGCTTCAACATTACAGTAAAAATTCAAGTGTAAAATATACTCTGATATACAGGTTGACTGAAAAATAACTGTACAAACTCCGTGGGTGTAACGTATGCATCAGAACAAGAGCAAAATGTTAAAAAAAGGTATGTCTGAAATATCTCCGTTTCCGAGTTACGATGAATGATTCATGGGCCAATACAGGCTTTTGGCGTGTCGTGTTCGCTTGCGTATCGACTGATATTGCTTTTGTACGCCCCTCTACACTGCTCGGTTCATTCTGACACGAACCGCTTTCGTTTATTTGATTTCGGTGTGCTCCGTTGTACTCTATTGCGCTCTTGTAGTGTAGCGGCACCAAAAGTGCTACCTCCACTCATTCTGTTGGTGTTTCATAGACTGCAGTCGCTGTGTACGTTACGATGGCGAACTCAGACAGTGAATACGCCGTTATACACCTCCTTTACGCCACAGCAGAAGACAATGCATGAGCAGCAAGATGATGGTATATGGAAATGTTACCCCACAGCAGAGTATCAAACCATCGGACCTCCACAGTTGTGGACAGGCGTTTAAGGGAAAATGGCACTCGTGCTGCGCCACGGTTAGGTCAGCCTTAACCGGAAGGAGTGGATGTTGAGAAGATCCTGTAAATCGTAAATGAAGATCTGACTATAAATACCCGCCGTATAGCTGCCACTCTTGGGGTTCCTCAATCGAATATATATGGAACCTGCTTCGGAGACAGCAGCTACACCCATTTCACCTGCAGAAGGTGCAGGAGCTGACACCTGTAGACTAGCCTAGAAATCAGAATTTCTGTGTGTGCTTACTCGATCGCCATGATGCTATTTCACTGTTCGGTCATCGGGTAATGTTTACTGATGATAGCTTCTTTACCTTTGCGGGTATCATGAACGCTGATAACATGCACTTGTGAGTCCATTAGAGTCCCCGCATAACTACAGTAAGAGTAGAGGTTGAAAATACCGCTTTAGTTGTAAATTACTTTATTTTCACACGACCGGTTTCGGACTGTTATAAACCCATCCTCAGGTGTCGTAGCTTTGCTGTGGTCTCCGAGCGCCGCGTGTACCAGGTGCGGTGTGCTGCCTTCTGCGCTCATATGCACCTGGTAAACGCGGCGCTCGGGGACCACAGCACAGCTACGACACCTGAGGATAGGTTTATAACAGCCCGAAACCGGCCGTGTGAAAATAAAGTAATTTACAACTGAAGCGGTATTTTCGACCTCTGCTATATTGCTCAGTTACGGATGTTCTGCCAACAGGATTGTACAGTAAGAGTATATCAACATCCTTAGTCAGTGAACATTTGCGGGTTATATGGGAGAATCAGTTACTCGGACCGTATGTCACTCCACAGTTGGAAGCGTGTATCAAGTGTTTTTAGAACGTTAAATTGGTGGTCTGCTTCATGATATACCACTAGCTACATGAGCGAACTTACGTTTTATGCACGACGGTGCCTTCACAAGAGAGTATCTCAGTATCAGTTATCCCGGTTAGCGGATAGGACACGCGGGACCAGTTGCTTCGCCCGCCAGTTCTCCGGATCTTAACCCCCCGGGACTTCTACCTTGGAACCGTTAGAAGGAGTTTGTGCATGGTGTTGCAACTGAGAATGTAGCACAACTACATCAGCGTCCTGAAAATGACTGCTCATCTGTGCAGAATGAGAGGAATGGAGCCTGAAACGACGTCTTCATGGACGCAACTTTTAACATGAACAGCACTTAGTTTCGTTAAAGTTCGGTCCATTTGCGTCGTTGCTTTCTGAGAAGAATTAATTTTTTGTTGTTTCTGTTACACTTGTGATACCTACTCTTATGCATAACTCGGAACTAAAGCAAAAACAGAGAAAACCTTATTTAACATTTTAAGCTTGTTATGATGCGCACATTGCACTCATAAAGCGTGTACAGTTACTTTTAAATCACCCTGTATTTTAAGGCGATACATTTTTATTGTTTGCTGTCACTTTTTCGCCTCGAAAGTGCATCCAGTTTTTCTTTTCTTTTTTTTTTTTCAGTGCAGTCTAAATATAGAATTGGATCTTCCATAGAGTTTGTTGTTTAAAACATAGCATAGGTTCGTAAATGATGTTACCATTAACATTTGAACAAGAGGCGCTGAGTGCATTCAGCAAAGCCGATTGCTGAAACAGCGTTAGTCGTGCGTTGTTGATTAAAGAATGGACACACGTGCGATTATTTCCAGTCTACCGCTCGTCAGTCGGTATTACACCGGCTTGCGACGGAAACAAAATTCCCGCGCCATAGGCCGACGCCAGAGAGAGAGAGCGACTAGAGGAGGAGGGGATATGGGAGGAATGAAGTGGGATTCGGGGGAGGGGGTCGGTTGGAGGATGGACACCGTTCGACCGAAGCGATTACCGAAATCAATAACGCACCGCGAATTCATCCGCCGTAATTGGGCAATTAGCGGTGCGCAGCGCGCACGTGACTGTGAGGTCGGCCCTTCTTGCCGGCAGCGGTTGCGCCGCGGGTCGTTAATTAGCTTTGACGTGCAGGTGGGATGATCCGCGGCCGCTGCGGATTATGCCGGCACCGGCCGCCGGGCGCCGCTCCTGCAACGAGCGCAGCCGCTGGCCGGCCTTTGTCCGCGCTCGTCGCTTCTGCCGCAGCCAGATTCCGGCTAATCAGTCGCGCTCGGCGGGAGTTACCGCTAGCCGTCGCAGGAGCCAGCCTCCGAACGCCGTCAGCCAGGCGCGCTATTGAGTAACCACCTGCCGTAGATATCACGAAACCAACCTACCTCTATTTAATTAAGCGTTATAAAGAGCGCGTCAAGAATCCACCTACACTAAAACAAGTGATGCTGCCATCAGTTTTCTCCTCTACTCTTGACGTTACGAGCTCATATTGCTGTACAGACTGATTCTCTGTACAGCCGAGCAGACCAACAACAGCGGGAACGATAGTTCTCTCGACCTTGATCCTCCTTTTCCTGTGTAACCACCAGGGGGAAGCCTTTCGTTAGGCACTCCACCAAAAATAACTTGTAAGTAGGCTGTTTAGGTTTTTTTATTGGTAACGCCACGTAGCGCTCTGTATGAAAATCACTGGCTGTGCTGTGTGCAGTCTGTGGCTGGGTGGCATTGTTAGAATTTGCTATTGTACTGTTGGGCAGCTGGATGTTAACAGCGCGTAGCGTTGCGCAGTTGGAGGTGAACCGCCAGCAGTGGTGGATGTGGGGAAGTGAGATGGCGGATTTTTGAGTGCGGATAATCTGGACGTGTGTCCATCAGAAACAGTACATTTGTAAGAATGGATGTCATAAACTGCTATATATATTATGACTTTTGAACACCATTAAGGTAAATACATTGTTTGTTCTCTATCAAAATCTTTCATTTGCTAACTATGCTTATCAGTAGTTAGTGCCTTCAGTAGTTTGAATCTTTTATTTAGCTGGCAGTAGTGACGCTCGCTGTATTGCAGTGGTTCGAGTAACGCAAATTTTTGTGAGCTAAGTGATTTGTGAAAGGTATAGGTTAATGTTAGTTAGGGCCATTCCTTTGTAGGGATTATTCAAAGTCAGATTGCGTTGCGCTAAAAAATATTGTGTGTCAGTTTAGTGTTGATCAGAATAGGTAAAGAGCGAAATGTCTGAGTACGTTCAGTTTTGCTCAGCTGTTTGAAAATCAAATAATGTAAGAGATTTATCAGCACAGTAATTCAATAATTTTTCTAAGGGGACGTTTCAAACTCACTGTTAATGAGACTCGGACGTGAACAGGCGACATTTTTCCCCCATACATTGAAAATACACATTTTCGCCTTCCTCAAAAAAATTCTGGATAATGATTTGAGCACTTAATCTTGACATGTTCCTTCACTGCGATTTGTGACACAACATCATTTACACGTCACTACCGCACGTCCACTGCCTAACACTGCATGCTCACAACCACAGCTTTTCGCGGATGATGCTGTAGTATACAGAGAAGTTGCAGCATTAGAAAATCGTAGCGAAATGCAGGAAGATCTGCAGCGGATAGGCAATTGGTGCAGGGAGTGGCAACTGACCCTTAACATAGACAAATGTAATGTATTGCGAGTACATAGAAAGAAGGATCCTTCATTGTATGAGTGTATGATGGCGGAACAAAGACTGGTAGCAGTTACTTCTGTAAAATATCTGGGAGTATGGGTGTGGAACGATTTGAAGTGGAATGGTCATATAAAATTAATTGTTGGTAAGGCGAGTACCAGGTTGAGATTCATTGGGAGAGTCCTTAGAAAATGTAGTCCACCAACAAAGGAGGTGGCTTTCAAAACACTCGGTCGACCTATACTTGAGTATTGCTCATCAGTGTGGGATCCGTACCAGATCGGGTTGACGGAGGAGATAGAGAAGATCCAAAGGAAAGCGGCGCGTTTCGTCACAGGGCTATTTGGTAAGCGTGATAGCGTTACGGAGATGTTTAGCAAACTCAAGTGGTAGACTCTGCAAGGCAGGCGCTCTGCGTTGCGGCGTAGCTTGCTGTCCAGGTTTCGAGAGGGTGCGTTTCTGGATGAGGTATCGGATATATTGCTTCCCCCTACTTATAGCTCCCGAGGAGATAACGAATGTAAAATTAGAGAGATTCGAGCGCGCCCTGAGGCTTTCCGGCAGTCGTTCTTCCCGCGAACCATACGCGACTGGAACAGAAAAGGGAGGTAATGACAGTGGCACGTAAAGTGCCCTCCGCCACACACCGTTGGGTGGCTTGCGTAGAATAAATGTAGATGAGTTGTGCTCTGCCAAAAATACGATTCGCTAGTTTTGGTGCTACGAGAGCTATTCGGAAAGTAAGGAACGATAGGTTGCGAAATGGAAACCACTGTGAAAATCAAAACTGTTTTATTTGCAACAGTTAGCCACAACTTCCAGCTACTTATCTCCATAGTCGCCGATCCGACTTAGACGTTCGTCGTACCGTTCTACCAACTTTTCAATACCCTCGTTATAGAAGGCAGCCGCCAGTGCTATCCGCCAATTCCCTACGCTGGCCTACAGCTCGTTGTCTTTGCCAAATTGTTGTCTTCATAGCCAGCGGTTCATTTGAGCAGAGATGAAACCCAGAGGGAGACAATTACGGGCTGTATTGTGAGTAATCAAACATTTCTAACTGAAAACGATGCAGGAGCATCTTCAGTGCCCCTGCAGAATGCGGCTGAGAATTGTCTTGAAGAAGAAACCGCACAGCAGTTATGGAATGGTGGCTACATAGCTTCAGGTGAAATTTCTCACTAGGCCCTCGTACTTGGCGGGAGACACTATTGTTCTAGGTATCTTTATGTGCTCCCTGTGTACTAAGAACCAATAAGAACGACGCAACACGATCGACAGGCATACTAGAGATACTGCCCAACACACCTCTCCAAAATTCATCGGATTTTCACTGTGGTTTCCATTTCCCGACTGATCGTTCCTTACTTTCCGAATAACCCACGTACATAAATGACTTCGTAAATGTTAGGATTACTAGTAATATTGGTATCGTTAGTAGGGAAAGAAACGTAAATGAATGTGTAAGGAGAAATTGGGCACCAATGACTTCTCTTTGCTTTTTTAATGTGTGTGTGTGTGTGTGTGTGTGTGTGTGTGTGTGTGTGTGTGTGTGGTCACGTAGCTTCCGCAGTTTTAGGTAATCAAAGGAATTAGTTTTAATGCAAGTATAGCTTATATGCACACACCTAAAATAAATATATAATTATTGCTGTTATTTTGTACTCCATAGACCGTTCTTCATCACGATCAAAGGCGAGAGTTTCTTGTTATTGATGAACGCGAAAGTCCTTTATGAATAACAGAAACATGTTTAATGTAAATTCGACGTAGTATCGAAGTGAAGTTTCATACATTTTTGTTTTGCGGTTCTTTTCCTGTTTTACCTTTTTGTTGACGAAATTGCATTTTATACTGCTATGTAATAAATCTGTGCTGTTTTCTTTATTTTTACTACAAAATCTCTGTTTCACGCCAAATATCAAATTTTTTCCCATAAAACCTGAATTAAACGTCTGCAATTTCAGTTTTTCTATAAATAATTTTTATTTCTGAGTAACAGATAGGAGGATAACTTTGTAGGACATGACAGGAGGATAACTTTGTAGGACAAAAATGTCCCATAGGTTATCCAGCCCTCTATACTTATATATCCTCTCGTAGTTTCTAGACGACTCACCGCTTCCGGTTTTTAGAGGAATCGAGTAAGCCACTGGTCGCATACGAAAAGAAAGCGATCGTTACGGGGAGCCAGAGGTGGCCAAATCAAAAAATTACGATTTTTTTTTTTTGCTACCGAAAATTAATTGGAACATTCCTCTGTAATGTAAACTTTGAATTATTGTTCTACTCGCCCTAGAAGTGGAGTTATTACCATTTTCCCCCACGCCTGCAGAGGAAATGGGCGGCCGCTGAATGCATCTAACACCCTCTCGTGACTTCCTGGCGAGCTGCTTGGGATTTTCTCGGCCTGTTACGCATACAGCGCCTTATGTTACGCATACAGTGAGTGTGCAAGGGTTGGCTACATTGTTTTCTGTGACAAATGAAGCGCTAAGAGCGCGGAACATCGTCTCTTTGCTGTTTACCGTTTCGAATTAGTTCAGTGTTGCGCCTGTTGTTGGTAGTATTATACTTCTTGTGTAAAGCCACGTTTTAGTAACCGTGTATATAAGAAGAGGAAGTACGTAGGGAAAAGAAAATTAACACTAATACCAAGTTTCGATACTACAATTACTGAAACAGTGCGTTCTTCTGCTAAGCAACACATGGCCAGCCATAGCCCTGTGACATCTTCTAGCAAGAAGCTGACTGGTGGAAGTGACAGATTTCGTGAATATGTTAGTGACAGTGATGATATTTTTCATGACTTAGCACAGCCAGAATTGTTACGCAAATGTCTACACGGAAAGACGCAGAATCCTAATGAGAGCGTAAACAATTTGATTTGGAAAGTGATTCCTAAAAGGGTGTTTGTAAGCATAAAAACACTGCACTTTGGCATTTATGATGCAATAGCAACCTACAACCAAGGGAACAGTGTGAAGTGTGAAGTTCTGAAGGCCTTAGGATTTACAGCTGGGGTGAACACTAGGAGCACTAAGAAATATTGACAGAGAAAGGATAAGAGGAGCAGAAAGAAGAGAAAGGCATATGAAGTATGATGGAACAACAGACCAGAAAAGAAGACAGAAGAGGAAGCTTTTCGAGGATGAAGAAGAAGACCCTGATAATCCATCCTATAGTGCAGGAATGTATTGAGAAACTTTGATAGCCATTTCCCGTAAATTAGAATTTTTCGAATATAAGGAACATTTTCTCAAAATCCACTCAAGCTCGAGAGATAAAATTTTTATACAGCACTCTTAGTGGTCAAACTTACATTGTAATACAGCCATTTGGCAATATGTTCAGTAGTTTCATTTCAGTTTAATTATAAAGCAATTATTTGTAAAAAAAATTGGGTCATTAATAAAAAAAATAATTGGAAGGAAACTAGAAAAGATACTCCAAAATCCCTCTGTCATAACTGCAATACTAAACCACTCTACACGTAAAGAAATTCAAATTTTTCTATTTGGTAGTTTATTCATAAATGTTCCTCAAACTTAGTGATTTTAACATGGGCAGCATAGGCACCACCGGCTCCCCTTAAGAGGTAACGCCCGATAGGTATGCAGCACAACTAACATACAGGTAAAGCGGGTGCAATCTTAACTGAGGAAAGCTACCAGGATAACAACGATAGGCTTGCTTACGATAATCTTCAGTAGCCTACGGAAATTTTACATCTCTTCTCGCAAGTCAGTGCCCTATTGCACGTCCGTTGTTTGCAGACGTTAGTTCAGGTTGGCACAGTAGTTACTGCGCTGACGTCGCTTACATGCCAGGAATAAAATCTGTCTCTGAACTTTTGGATAGACAGTGTAGGTAATAATTTCCCTTTCGAATGAAGTAGGATAGAAAATAATATTGCTGCAAAGTACCTTCCTTTCCGAGCTGTCTGCATCTTATGGAAATATGTAAAGAGGTAAATAAATGTGTTGTATGAGGGACATTCAATAATTAAAGAAACAAAATGACGTAGAAAAAAAACGGTGTATTTTTACAAAATGAGACTTTCACTACTTCTCGGCACATTCCCCAGCAATATTAGTACGCTTATTAGAATTATGAACTATTTTTTTTTCTTAACTTACCTTTGTCTTTTTGTTTGAGCCACTTTTCCATAAATTTTTTGAGCTTCTCGTTGCTGCTATTTCCATGTTATTTCTCCTTGAGATTAATCACACGCTAAAACCTTAGTTAGAAAATGGTCAACGTTCCTTTAATATCGTTTTTTCAAGTCTGTACACATTCTGAGTTTTGTTTCCTGCTTTATTGCGTTATGTCTTTCGGAACAAACGTTCCAAATGTTTTACTGTAATTGAGCTCATTACGATTACGTTATGAAATGAAGCAAAGGAGGTAACACTTCACCTGGCGCTTCAGGACCTCGCTCGTCAGTCAATGAGATTGGACCGTTTTTGAACTCTTCTATCTACTTACAAAAATTTTGCGATTCGTACAACTTTCCCCGTACTGTGAAACGATTCGAGAAAAGATTTGAGCCGCTTTTTCACCTGCAGACAGGTAAAAAATAGATCAGTGAACATTCTTCAATTAATGTCGTCTTCAGGCGGACAAGCGACGTTAAATGCAACATCTTTTATCTCTCAGCTATTCTCAGTTCATACCAGTGATGCCAACCTAATGTCATGAAAGTAAAAAATACCTTCTACATACTGTTATATCTGCATAAATTTGTCTTTTTAATTATGGAATATCGGTCGAAATAATTATTCAGTAACTATGTTAGTTGCACGGTGGTCACCTTAGAAACGACGCATAACGAAGCGGACTTAGACGTGAGGACATGGCATTTTCACCCTATTCTTTGAAAATTCAGTATTCTGGACGTTGCTGTTGCAAGACAACACTACATAACATCAAGCAAAGCGATTTTAGAAATTATATTTATTTATGATTAATTATTACTGCAAGTTCTCTACGAGATGAATTTTGAATGCTTGTTTAGGTTTCAGTACATTGATCTGGGGTACCTTGAGTGTAATGTCTCTCAAACAGGAGGAGACTTCTCTGAACGTCCGTGAAAATATGTTACACGTCATATCTTGTACTTTATAGAGTAGCTTAGGTGAAGTAATTGGTTGTTGTTTCCTCAGTTACAGTCCAAACTGCAAAGATGTGAAACATAACATATTAACACGGATATCGAGAGGACACATATATTGTTTCAGTGATACACTGTGTGATCAAGAGTATCCGGACACCCCCAAAAACATGCGTTTTTCTTATTAAATACAGTGTGCTCCCACCTACTGCCATGTGCTCCATATCAGCGACCTCAGTAATCATTGGACATCGTGAGAGAGCAGAATGGGGCACTCCGCGGAACTTACGAGGTTCGAACATGATCAGGTGACTGGGTGTCAGTGCTCCGTATATTTAACAGTGTTTGGAAACAAGAATGACCTGCGCTCTTTTTCGGTCACGCGTAGCTTTCAGCTGTGTGAGAGATCCTCGGTGAATATGAGCTAGCAAAGGAGCAAAGCTGCAGCATACTCCATGTTATATATAAATGGAAAATTCCATTACAGCCAGGTGTCTCGTTCGTTTCAATTAGTCTTAACTGTTTCACTATCCCGGTTGTTAATATTCGTGAGCCTTTCCGGTATCGAATCAATGGTACGGTAGTACCCTTACGCATAAATACATTAC
This sequence comes from Schistocerca serialis cubense, assembly GCF_023864345.2. NCBI lineage: Eukaryota > Metazoa > Arthropoda > Insecta > Orthoptera > Acrididae > Schistocerca > Schistocerca serialis. The sequence continues at coordinate 343,842,232 of NC_064638.1, read as the reverse complement.
TAAGTAAGAAATTCAGTACTTTTGCTTTGTGTCTCCTTTTTTTAAATTTCAACAACACAATGAGCCATGAGAGACGGAATGGAAGGTTTGAACTATCGCTGACATGGTCTATATGCCAAGGCTGTACTGTTTACGACTTATCCAGTTTGAAGAGTGGACCTGTGGCTCTTGCCACTCTACAGAATTGTAGAATCGCAAGTGTTTGATACTAAAGCAAATTATCACATTTGTCCGAAACTCTTCTGTTTTCTGTCAAACGATACCAGATACTGAACACTATAGACGGGAGGGGTGGGGGAGGGGCCCTATTAGAACAGTCTGCACTGTTTTCATATTTAGCTAGCAGGAAGAGGGATGAGACTGTTGCTCTGGTAAAGCCAACGGCGGGCCAGCTTCCCCTCTCGGTTGGTGCAGTATTCCCTGTTTTCTAGCAGTCTGTGAACTGAAACACCTTGAGTCGGGCACGACTGGCATGTGTGCGGTGAACTCGGAGAACAGTGTCAACAACTTTATCCTCAACTCTCTCCACACTATTAATAACTCATTTCAACAGTACTCTAAATGTAAGTGTGCGTAAAAGATGCGTAAATACGTAAGCAGGTAAATAAGCGCACCGAAAAGCACCTGTATCACCAAAACATTATTGTGCTGTAGCCAGTCGAATGTATACAATACGTTGTCTTGTACTCCGAATAATGGGTACAGAGGCAAGTGCTATGAAGCATAGGAAAAAAGGGAGGCAGTAAAATTAGGCTTTAACGTGCCAGTCAAGGAAAGGTCATCAGAAACAGAATAGAAACTCGAACTGATGAACGATGGGAAGGAATATAGGACCGTGTCTTTTTCAAGTGAACCATCCCCGACTTTGTCATCGGAGATTTAGGGAAACCACAACAACCTAATTATAATTAGCTGGACGGTAATTTTAGCTGCCATCCTCTCAAATGCGAGTTCATGTTTTACCACTGCCCGACTCTCTCGGTGAAGATTTCGGATTAGTACAAAACTGAAACAAGCTAGTATTCTCCTGGAAAAAAGTAGAAAGTTGTTTCGGATGGAGGTCGGAGGCAAACAACGACGACAGCACTCAGTGCTCTCATGCATCAGCAAATAAATAAATTAATTAAAACGTTCGCGTATAGATAGCAGGTTAAGAAATCAACGACTAGCTTCCTGGCGCTTCGTACTGGCTCTCGCTCGTAGTAGCTCTTATACATTCTATTTTTTTATGCTCGAAAACGTCCGTTACTCAGAACCAGCCGTTATTCTGCCTTAAATACTTTTCGAGAAGTGGGTCCGCACAGGGCTGTTCACAGCCCACATTACATTGTGATATACGGAGCTGGCCATCGTTGACGTTCTCATTACTTAGGAATTTCTTACTATGGTAGGTTCTGTAAGGCAAATTTGTAGTTTAATGGTCTATTATAGTGCAGACTACTGTTTACCGGACTTTCATAACGAAACCACATTACGAAATTTATTGTAGTCAAATTACGTCGCAACCGGAGACGAAAATTATTCGGACTAACAGGCACAAAAGCAAAAGCAAAGTATCAACGAGCTCGACAAGTACTACGCTGTGGCAATATAGCAAAAGTGGAAATCTTCACTAGACAGATCAGCGACAATAAGCACCCCAAAGAAAAGAACTTGCTGAATCGCTACGAGACTAAGACATGAGAAGTATAGCACGGCGAACGGCTGTTTTACCGAATTATCCGTGATAGAATGCAACTAAATTCTTCGAAGCTTGCCAGAGTTTTAATGTCTCTTTCTTTTAGAAAAAAAGAAATACCTTCTGTATTTACCTCTAATTAATGAGAATAGGATCTTTATCTTCAGTCGAAAGACACGTTTGATGTTGTCCACATCAGACTGTCTTGTGCAAGCTTCTTCGTAACTACCACTGCAGCCTACATTCTTTTCAAACTCCTTGCTGTGATCAAGCATTGGTTCCGTTCTGTTATTTTTACCTTCCACCCTCCCCCCACCCTTTCTCCTCCCTCCATACCCCACTCGGTCCATAGCTCGTGGCGCGTCACTGCCTCTAAATCACGGAGTCTCGAGTTCGATTCCCTCCCCCCCCCCCCCTCCTCACCGCGTCTGATATAGTTCTCTCGGGGACTGGGTGTTCTTCTCAACATTCCATCTCATCTACATCTCAAAGACGTTTAAGTCGCCCAAGTGGCGTCCTACAGAAAGACTTACACTAGGCGGCCGAACAACCACAGATGGTGTCTCTCCGCCAGTAATACCATACCATCATTTTTTTTCACATCCCGCCACTTACCCGCACATAAACACACATACTTGTCGCCCCATAACCAATTTACACGCGTAAACGTGAAATAATAAGTAGACCTAGAAATACGTTGATTCATTGAAACAATGTCTTATGTTCGGACAAGGAATAGACAAAAGACCAGATTCTAATCGGTAATGGAGTGGATGGAAAACTAAATTTACATTCAGCTGAATTATTTGAATACGTCTCACTGTATGATTAGAATAGAAGACTTCCTGCTCGCTAACTTCGTTAGCGTTATATCACGCATCTAGTGGTTGTGTAAAAAGATCAGCGTGGAAATACAGCACAGCTTGTGGCTAAGCTTCACTCCGATCCGGTAATCAGGAGAGCTGCAGTCTCGATAGGTACGAATGAGAATTTCTGCAAGACTCAATCTTTCAGTTGGGTGGTGAGACGTGAACTGCGCTGTAGCACTGTGTACTGTACCTAATATGTTATTTACTGTCTGCCATGCGTAGAAGCTACGAACGATTACGCTGTTCCTCTTCAACATTCGTCAGCTGTCAGTGATGTCTCGCAATTATATATAGTTTACTATAGCCAATAAGAACTTCACTTCAGAAATTTCTAAAATTTTTCCTAATTAATATAAACAGAAAACCGGAAAAGTGCGAATAATACTCGTGCTCTTAATTATGTGTACAGGCATCTCATCTAAAGGTTTTGAAGAGTGAGTTTGCGAGTATCCAAATATGTAACATAAACGACTGCATCATTTGGTTCCACTGACTTAGAAGTTTAAACGTTTTGCAGCGCTACGGGACCATGGGCCTTAGTACTTGATATACACACATCAAAAAAAGTTCTACATCACCCCTGTTCTCAGAGCTCCGGAAGATAGACGTCGACTTTGGGTATTGTGTCACACACAGTCCCTTTGACTGTTCAGAGATTTCACTAAACCCGCCCAAAGATGTAAACAACCATGCGTGAGCAGCGCTTATTAGACGGAGGGGTCCGACAGGCAATCAATTCCAGTCATTCCACCTGGAATGAGGTACACGGCTCGTGTTGTCTGCAGTTCAACCATGCCTAGACGGACAATACCGTGGTTCAACTGCGTCAGCATTGCTACTTAGTGCCAGGAAGGGCTCTCAACAAGGGAAGTCTCCAGGAGTCTCGGAGTGAACCACACCGATGTTGTTCGGACACGGAGGAGATACTGAGAGACGGGAACTGTCGATGACATGCCTCGCTCAGCCCGCCCAATCTGCAATGGATGACCGCAACCTACGGGTTATGGCTCGGAAGAACACTTAAAGCAACGCCACAGTGTTGAATAATGCTTTTCGTGCAGCAACACAACGTCGTGATACGACTCAAACTGTGCGCAATATGTTGCATGATGCTCAACTTCACTCCCGACGTCCATGGCGAAGTCCATCTTTCCTACCACGGCACATGCAACGCAGTACAGATTGGCCCAGGAACATGCCAAAGGGACCGCTCAGGATTGGCATCACGTTCCCTTCACCGATGAGTGTTGCATATGCCTTCAACCAGAAAATCGTCGGAGACGTGTTTGGAGGCAACCCGGTGAGGCTGAACGCCTTAGATACACTGTCCAGCGAGAGCAGCAAGGTGGATGTTACTTGCTGTTTTGGGGTGGCATTATGTGGGGCCAACGTACGCCGCTGGTGGTCATGGAAAGCGCCGTAATGACTGTACGATATGCGAATCCCATCCTACGATTGATAGTGCAACCATGCCGGCAGCATATTGGCGACCCATTCGTCTTCTTGGATGACAATTCGCGCCCCCATCGTGCACGTCTTGTGAACGTCTTCCTTCATGATAACGACATCTCTCGACTAGAGTGGCCAGCACGTTCTCCAGACATGAACCCCATCGAACATGACTGGGATAGATTGAAAAGGACTATTCATGGACGACGTGACCCAACAACCACTGTGAGGAATCTATGCCGAATCACCGGTGAGGAGTGGGACAATCTGGACCAATAGCGCCTTGATGAACTCGTGGATAGTATGCCACGACGAATACAGCCATGCATCAATGCAAGAGGACGTACTACTGGGTATTAGAGGTACCGACGTGTACAGTAATCTGCACCACCACCTCTGAAGGTTTTGAAATATTGTAGTACAATATGCAATGTGTGGTTTTCATGGGCAATAAAAAGGTGGAAATGATGTTTATGTTGATCTCTATTCCAATTTTCTGTACAGGTTTCGAAACTCTCGGAATCGAGGTGATGCAAAACTTTTTTTGCTTTACGTAAATTTGAATTTTATACTTCCACCCACTCCTCAAGATAAGGAAAAAGAGATCTTAACAGACAGACGGTCAGACGGACAACAAGTGGCTTGGTTTTTACCGATTGTGGTACGGAACCCTTCAAAAGAAGAATTTGCAGGAGTGTGTTAGTTTCTACATTTCACTTGCTTTGATGTGATGGCCCCGTCCCTAGGGTTGACCAAAATATATTTTATAGACCGTATCACCAGAAATGCACTGAAACTAGTGGAATGGTGCGATCGTAAATTAATATGTTTACAGAACAATAAGGCGTATGTCATTGTAGTGTGGTCCAGCAGATGATGGTGGTACTTAAAGCAAGGAGCTCTTGATTCCTATAAAACAATCATATTGTCAACCAAAACTCCATATTCAACAAATTTAAAAAATGATGACGAAATTAAGACCTAAAAGAACTATAATCATCTAGCTATTTTTCTTTCAGTGCATTAAAGACGTAGGTAGTTCGTGAACGAATGAAAATTCCTAAAATCTGTTGGACTCAAAGTGCTTATGGCATAATGACTGTTTTAGCAGCACTCTCGGTAAAGAATTCATTTTGGGAGACGACAGAATCAGGGAACAACTCACTCATGCATTGATACGATCTCTGGTTTGCGGTCACGTTCCCGACTCGAAATCGAGTTACTAATTAATGACTACGTTTGCTAAAATTTGATGAAAAGCCACCACATTATTGCTGCCCTGTAATGAAATGCTATTATCAAGTGGAACCTATGACTGAAATTAATGAGCACTGTGATTGTATTATGAAGTAACAGGCAGTAATTTCGCTCGTATGATCGATAGAGCTAAATTGTGGCGCATATGATAGCTCACTTGTGTAATAAGTATAATTTTCAAATACAGTCATAATCTTTGAAGACAGTATTATAATAAACATATTATAATAATACCGTGAAGTCAACGCCTTGGGGCAAATCTCTCAATTAGGTGCCACTTTGACATATCCGTAACCCAACCCAGTAATCCTGCTGGGGAAATGGGACCTTCCGTTGAACGTGGAATTTCAAACACGCTTCGGTACTGGTGAATGATGATATGAGAGGAACGCTAGGTTAAAGACATAATGAAGTATTCCGTGGTTCGACCAGAGTCCATCGTGCGGTTGTTCGATTTGCAGAAACGCACTTTACCAGTTCCTTTTGGGCCTTCATCCTCCCTGACATCCTCTTCTGCGCTCGCCAGTTGACCTATTGATTGGTCTATATCTTAGTTTCGTGTATTTCTCTAGGAAGTCTTTCTGGAATCATGTTTGGTTCTTTTGCCCGTCCAACGGGGAGCTCTCTTTCACTCCAGTTAAATTGCGCTTTTACCAAGAAAGTTATGGAGTAGTTTCGATTTTTTTTTTCAATTCTAGAGGTTTCTTAGTGTGCTGAATCCGAATCTGGGATATGCTAACAAAATTTCGTGACGCAACATCGACAAAATGCAAAAAGATGAAAATCTCATTTTTTGCGGGTTTTCGCTTATACCACGAAAACACTAATCTTTTAGTAAATAAACTCCACATTCAGAATGAAAGTACATCAAATTTCCTACAAATTTTTGTATTTTTTTTTCTCCGATGAACTCTTCTGGCTGATGTGCTAGATGAAAATCGCGTAATTTGTCTGTCTTCGCGGAAACCTACTTTTTCTCTCCAAAACTCTAATTTATTATTAAGGGCTATCAATTAAGGAATTACTCCCAGTTCTCTGCACATACATTATTTACGTCGTATACATAAAGGTATATGTCACTTATTCGATAACTACGTAATTTCCAGTTAATGTAATCAAGCCTGTTATTTTACAAGTTCACTTACAAATAAGTTGAAACTCCAAAGAAAATATCTGAAAAATTATTACATTTATGATTAGATAGGATGTTCGGAAATTTCCCTTACAGACTTCTAGAGCTTGTAGAGCGGAGTGAGTACGTAATATTCTGAACAAAAACCCATGTCCGAAAGTACTATTTCCGTTTCACTAGGGTTGCAATTGATATGTTTAACTTATCCAGTTCTGGTTAAGGAACAGAATTAGGCGTGACACAGCACAGCTATTAGGCAACAATTCGAAAGAAATAGCGAAGAAACATCCATTTATCACTCAAGCACATCGGGCCGCTGTTGTAATGTACCAATACTGTTCTGTAGGAACAGTATGCTGGGTTCTTTTTGTTTTGGAATGATGAAAACGCGCAGTTTTCATGTATTAATACAAAGAGATGTGTTAAGTGATAAATAGATGTCTCATTATGTTTCCTTTCCAACTGCTCCCTAACACTCTTCGACGGTACCTAACGGTTATTGCTGAATAGTTGCTCTTCCAGGCAGCAGTTCATACAAGCAAACCAGTTGCTCATTTAACTGCAGTTACTCGTATTTCAGGTAGTAGGACTATGCACGGCACTGTTTGAAACGGATAATACCATGTACTCACAGGATCGAGCCGCGGACATCTGCTTTCATATCCCGCATCTGTGATCTACAGTCAAATAGTCTTTGCAAACGACAGGAGTATGTTGAATAACTTTTATTCCAAGAAGGACATCTCAAATAAACGGAAGCTGTCCTAGACATTCGGTTAAAATACAGACAGAAAATACCCTTATCAAATACAATAAAGATTCGATGAGAACGTTACGAGAATATTACTAAAATCTCCAAAATAAATAGTGTTCAAAGACTTGCGAAAACTAAGTCACAGGTCACAACATTGTTTCAGAGACAACGAAAATAGCATTCCAAATATAAACTTACGCAACATCTACCAGACGGGCGATCTTTTACAGAAGCTCGAAATTTAGCGCGAACTTAAATGTGAGACGCTCATAAAACTTCCCACAACGAAACTTTGTTTCGAAACCTGGATGAGAATCCAAAGATATTCCGGTCGTATACTGGTGTTACAAAAAGGTACGGCCAAACTTTCAGGTAACATTCTTCACACACAAAGAAAGAAAATTTGTTATGTGGACATGTGTCCGGAAACGCTTACTTCCCATGTTAGAGCTCATTTTATTACTTCTCTTCAAATCACATTAATCATGGAATGGAAACACACAGCAACAGAACGTACCAGCGTGACTTCAAACACTTTGTTATAGGAAATGTTCAAAACGTCCTCCGTTAGCGAGGATACATGCATCCACCATCCGTCGCATGGAATCCCTGATGCGCTGATACGGTCCTGGAGAATGGCGTATTGCATCACAGCCGTCCACAAAATGAGCACGAAGAGTCTCTAAATTTGGTACCGGGGTTGCGTAGACAAAAGCTTTCGAATGCCCCCATAAATGAAAGTCAAGAGGGTTGAGGTCAGGAGAGCGTGGAGGCCATGGAATTGATCCGCCTCTACCAATCCATCGGTCACCGAATCTGCTGTTGAGAAGCGTACGAACACTTCGACTGAAATGTGCAGGAACTTCATCGTGCATGAACCACATGTTGTGTCGTACTTGTAAAGGCACATGCTCTAGCAGCGCAGGTAGAGTATCCCGTATGAAATCATGATAGCGTGCTCGTGATGAACACTAACCCGTTGATGCTGCGTACTGATGTGCTTGATGCTAGTACTGTAGAGCAATGAGTCGCATCTCAACACAAGCACCGAAGTCAACATAACATTACCTTCCTTCAATTGGGCCAACTGGCGGTGAATCGAGGAAGTACAGTACATACTGACGAAACTGAAATGACCTCTAACATGGAAATTAAGCGTTTCCGGACACATGTCCACTTAACATCTTTTCTTTATTTGTGTGTGAGGAATGTTTCCTGAAAGTTTGGCCGTACCTTTTTGTAACACCCTGTATAAAGTATACTAGCAGCCAGACATAATCACCGAGCGAGGTGGCGCCGTGGTTAGCACACTGGGCTCGCATTCGGGAGGACGACGGTTCAATCCAGTCTCCGGCCATCCTGATTTAGGTTTTCCGTGATTTCCCTAAATCGTTTCAGGCAAATGCCGGGATGGTTCCTTTGAAAGGGCACGACCGCTTTCCTTTCCAATCCTTCCCTAACCCGAGCTTGTGCTCCGTCTCTAATGACCTCGTTGTCGACGGGACGTTAAACACTAACTACCACCACCACCACCACCAGACATAATCAATGCTTTCTCTGCACGAGAGCAATGGAAATATTATCTATGACAGTATTGCCGAACGAGAGTTACCAAGCACAGTGAAGTGTTGGCAGAAGAGCCAACACCGTGTTGCTAGAGGAGGCCGAAATGCACGCTTTTAAGCTCACGCAGTCTGGCGTGAGGTCTGGAACAGGTCAGAGAAATATGACTAGCAAAACAGGAGGTAACTGGTAGAATACTTAACTTTAATCCATAAGTGGTGTACATCGGTCTGACGGTACAGGCATCACAAGTTAAATATCTATTGATAATGGCGCCTTGCTAGGTCATAGCAAATGACGTAGCTGAAGGCTATGCTAACTATCGTCTCGGCAAATGAGAGCGTATTTGTCAGTGAACCTTTCCTAGCAAAGTCGGCTGTACAACTGGGGCGAGTGCTAGAACGTCTCTCTAGACCTGCCGTGTGCAGGCGCTCGGTCTGCAATCACTGACAGTGGCGACACGCGGGTCCGACGTATACTAACGGACCGCGGCCGATTTAAAGGCTACCACCTAGCAAGTGTGGTGTCTGGCGGTGACACCACACACAGCCTTCCGAAATTTCTTCACCAAACAAGTCCAACTAAATATATCAGCATTCGAATCAAAAACAGCTGCCAACATGGGTAACTTTGAAGTGGATATCCGTCGAACAGTGAAGCAACTTAAATCAGACTCTGTTCTGGCGTAACCACAAGTGGAGGAATGAAGACGAAGAACGCAGGACCAGAGAAGGCGGTGAAAAGACGATGGCCAATGGTGCGCTGATTCGCCGCACGACAGCAGCGGCCTCTACAAGAAGAGAATAGAAGGGCTCTCCTGCCAGCTTCGGCCGCTCAGTCTATTCTATCTATCGCTTGCGCCTTGTCCCGCGTTTACGCAGGGTCGGCCATGGTTAACCGGATTTGGCATGTTAATTGTAAGGGGTGGCCACCACTCCGTACCCCCCAGAATGGAATTAGTGTACCCCAGCTGGCTGCGTCTAGTGTAAATCGTGAAATAGTATGAATGTGTGTCAAATGTCTGTGAGTCATGGAACGGAGGCGGAACGTGGGGACCAGCCCGGTATTCTCCTAGTAGGATGTGGAAAATCGCCTAAAAACCACATCCAGGCTGGCCGGCACACCGGCCGTCGTCGGTAATCCGCCAGGCGGATTCGATCCGAGGCCAGCTCGCCTACCCAAGTCCAGGAAACAGCGCGTTAGCGCTCTCGGCTATCCTGGCGGATCCTCGGCCGGTCAGTATAGGCAGAGTATTAGTATACCGACAGGGCTGGCAGAGAACGCTACGACAGCAGTTATTAGTGTTCCACCAACTGTGTGTCAAACTTCCATGAACATTATATGTAGGAAAGGACTCGGATTTATGTTGCATGTCGCCCATCGCTTGCGACACCATTGTTATTTCACAGTTACGTATTGTCAATCTGGCCGGCCAGTGTGGCCGTGCGGCTCTAGGCGCTTCAGTCTGGAACCGCGTGACAGCTACGGCCGCAGGTTCGAATTCTGCCTCGGGGATGGATGTGTGTGATGTCCTTAGGTTAGTTAGGTTAAAGTAGTTCTAAGTTCTAGGGGACTGATGACCACAGATGTTAAGTCCCATAGTGCTTAGAGCCATTTGAACCATTATTGTCAATCTGCTTTATTGAAATAAACTACTAATGTTATTTGCTTGAATTGCTGTATATCATTCCGAGAACGCAGCACGTCTTAGGCACCCTTCACGGGACAAGTGGGCAAGACCCTACAGACTCTATACCAATTAGGTTCCTTTGAGAGTATGCTGTTCCAATAGCTCCATACTTAACAATCATACACAACCGCTCGCTCGACGAAAGATCCGTACACAAAGACTGGAAAGTTGCACAGGTCACACCAGTATTTAAGAAAGGTAGTATGAGTAATCTACTAAATTACAGATCCATATCATAAACATCTATTTGCAACAGGATTTTGGAGCATTGTGTTCGAACATAATGAATTACCTCAAAGAGAACGGTCTATTGACACAGTCAAGCCGGCCGTTGGTGGCCGAGCGGTTCTAGGCTCTTCAGTTTGGAACCGCGCGACCGCTACGATCGCAGGTTCGAATCCTGCCTCGGGCATGGATCTGTGTGATCTCCTTAGGTTAGTTAGGTTTAGGTAGTTCTAAGTTCTAGGGGACTGATGACCTGAGATGTTAAGTCCCATAGTGCTCAGAGCCATTTGAATTTTTTTTTTTTTTTTTTTTTTTTTTTTTGACACAGTCAACACAGATTTAGAAAACATTTATTCTTGTGAAACACAACTAGCTCTTTACCAACACAGTGTTGAGTAATATTGGCAGGGGATTTCAAATTGATTCCGTATTTCTAGATTTTCGGAAGGCTTTTGACATTGTACCACGCAAGCGGCCTGTATTGAAATTGTGTGCTTTTAGAATATAGTCTTAGCTATGTGACAGGATTCGTGATTTCCTGTCAGAGCGGTCGCAATTCGTTGTCACTGACGGAAAGTCATCGAGTAAAACAGAAGTGACTTCTGGCGTTCCCCAAGGTAGTGTTATAGGACCACTGCTGTTCCTTATCTGTATAAACGATTTAGGAGACAGCCCGCATCTCGTGGTCGTGCGGTAGCGTTCTCGCTTCCCACGCCCGGGTTCCCGGGTTCGATTCCCGGCGGGGTCAGGGATTTTCTCTGCCTCGTGATGGCTGGGTGTTGTGTGCTGTCCTTAGGTTAGTTAGGTTTAAGTAGTTCTAAGTTCTAGGGGACTTATGACCACAGCAGTTGAGTCCCATAGTGCTCAGAGCCATTTTTTGATTTAGGAGACAATCTGAGCAGCCGTCTTAGGCTGTTTGCAGATGATGCTGACGTTTATCGTCTAGTAAAATTATCGCAATATCAAAACAAATTGCAAAACAATTTAGGAAAGATATCAACACCACGAATCAACTATTTTTACCACGTCTAATCAGAAAATCTGAAAGTAATACTATTGAGAAATCGCTCAAGTAACTTACTTTCAACTCTGCAAATAAGTGCGTCATACATTCAGCAATAGTTCACTCATATTTGCATTTGAATTCCATTCATCCCCAGAATTTTACGTACAGACCTATTTAAAACTCTTCCACAATAACACACATCATAGAGCTAATCCACTAATATACGCCCAACAACGTAGCTCATAGTTTACCCGTAATACATGTTTACTCCCACAAGCAACTGAAATTTTAATGAGATCTGATAATTGCCACGCACCAGGTTTTATGAGTACAAATACTACAGATAAACTGCACATACTACGTGAGAAGTCCAACCAAATTCTACAAGTAACAAATTTAAATACCCACTTGAAATATATAATAATTGAAAAGCGCTAGTTTGCTTTTGTTCTACTGTATTACTTTTATTGTGTTAACCGGTTTTGGCTTACAACGCCATGTTCAGACATTTACTGACTATTTTCGCTAACAGTCAGTAAATGTCTGCAGGCGACTTTGTAAGCCAAAAACTGCGTAACACAATAAAACTAATAGATAGAACAAAAGCAAACTGTCGCTTTTCAGTTATTATAACGTTGTTCTACGAAGGACGCTTGAAATTTCCCCCCAAATCTCATGTGCAAACAATTCATATTCATAAAATATTAAACTTATTTACTTTCTGCCGACTACCAGGCACCAAGATTTGTGGGGCCAATGTCGGTATTCTCCTTGCACTAAGTTATACCTCCATTGACTAACTGGATCTTATATTCACCATTTTTACCCTTTACTCAAGCAATGTAGCCCTCCAAAACACTTATAACCTGTACACAAGAATTACTCATTTACACCTTTTTTTTTCACACCAAGCACTTCACATAGGGTGCAACACAGCTACCGTTGTCGCTTACACTTACCCCACCAGTGTCAATATCTTCTAAATCTCAACTTTTTGCATTTTTTCAACTGCTCTTACCCGAAGCTTCTATCCTGGCTGATCAACAGACTCGTATATTTACAGACAAAATTCTTGACCGTAGCTGGAGCACCATTTTTAGATACGAGAAACGCAATTTTTCTTTCTTCATCAGCATCGTTTCTTTCACTTACAGGCTGCAAATTTTTAATTTTAGCGCCCTCTACGCACTGCAATCGTAAATGATCAGTTTCAACGTCCTCTATATTTATGGTAAACACTATAATTTCAGAATATTCCTCAATCTCATTATCCATTCCGAGATTCACCTGGTCTACCTCCAAAGATTTTAGCATCTACATCTTTCGCTGAATTCGTCGTTTCATCGTCTTCTTAAGAATCTAATACACTGTCTCCTTCGCCAAAATTAACGATATAAGTAGATCCCAATTAACCACACAACTTGTAAGTAGGCTGTTTAGGTTTTTTTATTGGTAACGCCACCTCTGTATGAAAATCACTGGCTGTGCTGTGTGCAGTCTGTGTCTAGTCTGCATTGTTGTCTGCCATTGTAGTGTTGGGCAGCGGCAGCTGGATGTGAACAGCGCGTAGCGTTGCGCAGTTGGAGGTGAGCCGCCAGCAGTGGTGGATGTGGGGAGAGAGATGGCGGAGTTTTGAAATTTGTCATGAACTGCTATATTTATATATGATGATATCAAGGTAAATACATTGTTTGTTCTCTATTAATATCTTTCATTTGCTAACTATCCCTATCAGTAGTTAGTGCCTTCCATAGTTTGAATCTTTTATTTAGCTGGCAGTAGTGGCGCTCGCTGTATTGCAGTAGCTTGAGCAGCGAAGATTTTTGTGAGGTAAGTGATTTGTGAAAGGTATAGTTTAATGTTAGTCAGGGCCATTCTTTTGTAGGGAATTTTGAAAGTCAGATTGCGTTGTGCTAACAAAATATTGTGTGTCAGGTTAAGGACAGTCCTGTACAATTTTTCAAAAGGGGACGTTTCATATGTCGACCCTTGGCCTAGGATACCTCACTGGAATCTTCTGATTTTTTTATCTTGTGGTTTGTGTAATTAGTGTAGCCTTTGTTTATTGCTAGCGCGCAATTGTAGAGAAAATCTGCTTTGTAGTTACAGTCTTTCATTGTTGTACAGTAAAACAGTTGTGGCATGCATGTAGATTTGCACCAAGTATTTCGCAGCTGCAATTAACTAGATATTATTTTCAGTGCTATGTTAATGTGTTCTCTTATTTTTGATCTTCAAATTGTGTTTTTCTGTGTTGTCGTGTGAAATACTGTGACAATAATGGCGTGTGAAAAACGTAATACTAGGCTCCAAAGTAAACTGAGAAATGACCGTGAAAATGAAAGCAGTGTGTTAGCGCCACCGAGTAATGAATTAACTGATGTTCAAAGTAGTAATTTGGTAATTGTGCATAGGGAAATGGAGCGGGCGGCAAACAATGGCGTGGAAAGTGAAACAATTAGTGAAGAGGGAAGCATTATCGATCGATCGGTCGGCAACAGCTCGCCTCAGGAATCCGAAATGACAGGACACAATTTTGCAAATACTGTAGATTCAGGTTTTGCGTCCTCACCGTTTTCTCAAATGAGTCAAGACACATTTTCCGTTTGTCAAAATGTGAATGTTGCCGGTGCAAATTCACTGCCGAAAAGCACTGAGGAACATGTTTCAGACACCAGTGCATTGTTATTACAATTAATGCAACAAATGGGCCAAAAGCTTGAAAAGTTAGACACAATGGAACAACACCAGAGACAAACACAGCAACAGTTAGACATAATGGAACAAAATCAGAGACAAACACAGCAAAAGCTTCAAAATTTAGACACCACACTTGAACAAACACGTGAAGATTTAACTACTGAGTTACATAAAATCGAATCGAAATGTCAAAAAGCCTGTAATGACGTAAAAACACAAATTTGTGAGCATTTTCAACCTATTTTTTCGCGGCATGAAAATGCATTACAGAATCACGAAGCAGCCATAAAAGAACTGCAAACTATGGTTCATGAAAATCATGAGACCTTGCAAGCTAAATTTGACTCAGTTGCATCTACCGATTCGGTTACGCAACTTGCAAAAACTCAGGAAAACTTGAAGGACACAGTAGATTCGATTTCAACACAAATGGACACTCTGAAACTTGGTTCAGAAAAACACACTGAGGAAATGTGTTCACTATCGGAGAAAGTAGCGGAACTTTCGGATCAGGTCACTAACTTATCTACAAAGGTAGATGATGATCTGAATGACACAAGACCTGTAGCCGTCACTGACACAGAAGAGTATGAACAAATTAAGAAATTCAAACAAAATCAGAATCAAATTAATACGCAACACCAAAGAGAAATCCGGGAAGTACAAGATCAGCTGACTCAGGTAATACAAGAATTACGTATTTCAGAGGCCACTCGCGCTCCAATACGGGAAGAGGGACTTAGAAATACGGAACAACCACAAAATAATAACACAGGACACTTCGGAAGTTATGAAAGAAATTGGCAATGTGCACCGAATTTTGAGATGGAACGGCCAACACGACCTAACAATGACCGATATGCGACTCGTCGACATGATGATTTTGACTATAAGCTGTTCATTGCTACACGTAAATTCAAAATATTTAAGAATTCTGGGAACGACATTCATCCACAAGCATGGCTCCATCAATTCTCTCATTGTTTTCCTCCCAACTGGTCGTTAGAACACAGATTAGAATTTATGTGTGGCTACTTAGAGAATGAACCAGCTGTAAGAATGCGATCGGTCATTCACGATTGCCACAGTGAAGGAGAATTTTACCATGCCTTCCTCTCAGCATATTGGTCTCAAGCCACACAAGACCGAGTAAAACATGGCATCATAATGATGAAACATTTCGAACAATCTGAATTCTCCAGTCTTGTGAAATATTTTGAAGACATGTTGCATAAGAATCAATTTCTTTCAAACCCATACAGCCCTTCAGAACTCATCCGCATTTGCTTAATCAAATTACCTGAACATTTACGACATATTATTTTGGCAGGACGTTGCAAAGACGACATTGAAGCTTTTCAGGGTCTGTTACAAGAATTAGAAATTGATACAGACAGTCGCGGGATGCGAAAACAGGAACACAATCACTACAAGTCACATCCGTCACAATTCCGTGACGACAGAAACGATAACTGGACACGACAAGTCTATTCTTACAACGCAAATCATGACCAAAACAGACACCACCCGTATGACAACCGTTGGCAGAGTAGTAATAATTACAGGGAAAGGTCACCTCTCCGTGGTAATGACTATCACAGAGATAATAAGAGAAACAGACAATATGGGAACCAAAATAAATATTATCAAGGGAGACAGAGTAATTTCAGACGCAACAGTTCAGCGCGCAGTTACGATTCCGGGAGAAATTCTCCACCACATGACCGACAAAAAAGAAACTGTGTAAACTACCGACAAAACGACAGACCTGAATTCCATCAGAACTGGCGAGCTTCAAACAGAGCAGGGCCCTCTCGACAAAGTGAATTTGTAGAAGTTAGGTCTCCTAATCCCAATAACGACGCGCGCCAACAAAGAGACAGACAATGACTCGCACCACAGGCAGCCACGTGCGCCGGCTGGCTCACAGAAAAATAACATAGACGCTAACCTTGAGCAAAAGTCCAGTATTCTTTACCGACGTATACCATATGACAATTGCATTCAAGTTGACACTCTGAGTACTATGAAGAGTAAAGGATTTCACCACACTTCACACATAAAACCGTTTATTGAAAGATAATCTGCTTTTTAACTTTGTCTTTGCCATAAAACATTTCACTTCACATTTCTAGTATGCTTTGTCAGACTTAAGAAACTGTAACATGCAACAATGTTTGAAGTTAAATATCCAGTCTAGAACCTAGGGAACATTTTTAAACAGAAATTACGATTGCATTGTTATAGTGAACAGACGACACAGCGTTGTATTTCTACATTCTTACTTGTTAGTTGCACGATTACATAACAACTATCAGGCTCACATACTTAGAACATATACCGGCACAGCTAATGAGATTTTCATGCAACATTTTGGTTTACTTGAAAGGACATTCTTTATTTGAAGTACTTTCTGTGGGATTAAAGATGACTTAGCACTTGGTTTCTTTGACAGCTACACGATTATATCACGACGCTACTAATGAGTGACAATTTACAATGTTGTTTTTGCGGTGTATCTGTTTTATATCTGCACAGTTTTTCTGAATTCGTCTGAAAAGCAAAACATGTTTTAGTAGTAAGCTACAATGTGAGAGCCTTTTTCGTAGCACAACAATACTTTACAGTATAGTACTTTCTTGATCACAGTAATGTACGTAATAACTACGATATCTATACACAAAGCATTTCACTTTCGGTTATGATGGGGTAAGTACATTGACTTCTGCAGAACTTAGCTTTCGGAGGACAATAACTACGACACTTCGACAGAGATTATCTTACAGCAAGACGCACATTTAGCGCTACAGGACACGTATTTGAGTGATTAATTTTGTACTTAAATCATTTGTTTTTAAAGATATTTGAAGTACAATGATACAAAGAAAGTTTTCCGTGATACATTTTATTCCATTTCAATAATCTGTAACACCTGAGTGTATAATTACATTAATCCTCAGGGGGGTACACACTTACTTTGTGTACCATGTGTGTGGCAACCACAAGGAACCCTAGCTAATATGGTATTTGCTTATACAACTTTACACATCGGTACCATATTTCTCTAACACACAAATTACACAGCTATCTGATCATGTAACTGAGAGATAAACTTTTTTTTTATTACATCAGTGACAGATGTTTACGCATTTACACAGTTGGATAACCTCACACTTATTAAATTGTATTTTGTCTGTACTTTGTGAAATGCTCATATTTTTTCAGAACCATTGTGATACTATGAGAGCTTTGAATGATATATTTGGTAAGGGAGCATGATTTTAAAGTACGTTTGAGGTAGATGACACTATTGAAATGAGCAGAGAATTTTTTTTTAGGTTTTGAAATTATTGGAGGAAGCTGCGACGATTTTGAGAATTGACTGAGATGTTATGATATTATTACGACGACGATGTGTACTATGCTGTTGAGATATGTTTATGACCAATAAGATGATGCTACCGTATATGAGGAATAAGAAGTATGTTGGAAACCAAGAATCGTACTTTAAGAGTTATGAAATGTGCGTAAATGCGTGACTGTATCACAATGCTGACGAATATTTTTTTTGGACACTTATATTTATAGGATTTTGTCTCTACAGATTTCCAACGCTAATTCTTGACCTGTGAAATATTTTTATGTGAGACTGTCGCTGTAGCGGAAACTGCTGTCGTAAATATTTCCGTAAGAAAGTTAAGTGACCACCTGCACGTAATGCGTCGCGGGCACCCATCTGGGCGACAGCCGCCCGAAAAAAAGCCATTAGCCTTTCAGCGGCACAGGTAGAAAAAAAAGGGAGGCCATTGTCCTCGCTATTGACATTTCCTTGTTGAAAGCATACTGTGGAGCTCGTAATTTATGATATTTACTAAAACGCCTAATGAAATGATTAGAAACATTTTGCATCTATTGTCTTTGTAGTTACTCTCTTTGTTTAATATCTGGTTTCCAGCTGTGTTGCAGCATTGGTTTTATAAAATAAACTTAAATGCATCTGCTAATGTGAACACTTTCTGTCAACAGATTTATTAAATAATTATTTTCTGATCCACATTCTTCGAAAAAGGAGCTCTTGTGTAATGTTGCTACACTATACTTTAATTTTCTTAGCTGCTGTGTAATGTTGTAACTTTAATTTGGTATGCTGATATCGGTGCTAATTGACAATGAAAGTGGGTTAAAAGCCGTGATCTGTCTGAGGACGTTAACCGTGGATTACTGGGCAACTGTTTCATCAGATATTTAGTCTAGGTTTACCAAGCAGACTAACATTAATGATAATCCTTTAATAGTCATACAAAACCGGTAATATATATATATATAAAAAGAGAATTTAAATAAAAAGAAAGAAATCAGTTTATATTTGGAAATTTATTTTAAGATTGTTCATTGAAATTTCAGCATATTATACGTGAGTTATAACTGAGCTGGTGCCTTATTTACGATTGAAAAATGTGAGATTGTAATCTTATGGAACACATAAAATATGGAGCCAAGATTGGGAGACTGCATACGACACTGCATTCATAAAATAACTCACGAAGAACATTGAAACATAAGCAAGAAGAAATTAACCACAACCAACAGATTCAGTTTTTACCCAAAGAAATTACGTTCATACCACAATCCTGTCCATCATGTAATTACCACACACTGGTATACTAAATTCATATTAACTCTTTGTGAAGTCTTCGCAAAAAGAATAGCTGAGGGCTACTTTGATGATTACACCACATGCTCCACGTGGTCAACTTGGTTTACACAAAGCGTACAACTCCACAATAATTTTGATAATTAAAATACATTAGATCGAAAAGCAATTGACAAAAGCAAAACCTTGAACTGGTTACTAACGTCTTACTATTAACCTGATGGGTCAAACAGTTATATAAGCACGTGGTAGTGGTCTCGCAAAGTACACCCCACGTGGGCTGAACATAAAGAAAAGTTGCTATATTGAAAATATAGTCAAGACGAGACGTTATAATCACACAAGCATTCGCATTTAAGATTGATCTTAGTTAGAGTTACTGATCAACACGTAGTTCCACTTTACTCACAAAGTAGTAACAAAGCAACTACCAGAAACTAATCTGAACTTCACACGAGAATAATACTGCGCTGCAATTTAAGATAACATCGGATATTTTAGACCTAAACCCGAAATAAAGGTGATTAAACTTTCAGTTAGGCTGAACTTAAGAAATCCATTGTCCTACGGGCTTAACAGACACGCGCTTAGCCGGAGATCTTACCACTTCAGACGCTCGCCATGGCCACACTGCAACTGCCTACTGCCGAGCGTGCTTCCTGAGGGTGGCTCAGAAAGACAAACGGAAGTGGCCAGAGGGGCAGCTTCCTATACCAACATGACAACGGACGGACAGAACCATACTAAGGATAGAAACCTCTTTGCTTTTAGGAAGCGTAGCTACCTGTTCCGACGTTGGTCCTACTGTTCTCTAGCAGACAGCCTTGTCTGCTACCCTCAAGCATGCAACTAGAAATACATATGCTCATTCATCCTCTCACACAAAAGGGAAGGGGGATGACAGTATCTTATCATATACAGTATATAAAAGAAAGCGGATGTAGGTTCCGTATGAAACTGTGTGACATGAATTACATATAAGAATTACATATAAACTGTGCTTTAAAGTGTAGTAGTGTGACAGATCGTTCTTGTTTATGTGTAAAAGTAACACGTTCCACTGCTCAGTCTCCTCCCAGATAGTCAGAAACGCCACAGTACATTTAGAAGAGGAATTTATTCCATAAATGGCAACAGATTTAAGAAATTAAACATGAAAGGAATCCAACAGAGACCTTTCAATTGGAATGGAGAGAACAATAAGAAGGGACTAATAACAGTAACTGCATCTATAATTTTCTTTTAAAGTACTTGGTAATTTCTTTTGTAGAATAATTTGTGGTGCACCACTTTAATTACTTAGACATTAAGATGTGATTATACATTTCCCTTATCTGCATTGTTATCTTTAGTGTACTATTTTTTCTGCTTGAGCTATGTCATGTTTAGGATATAAGCTGCTGCTTGCCAGGCATAGTGCTACTGAACTTTAATTTGTGTTACTCTGCTAAGCCAGTTTACTACTGATTTATTTTTCTTGTTTGCTGCTCATTGCCTTATATTAGTTGTAATTTATGCTGCTTGCTTCGCCATTTGTATTTTTGATCATTGCCGTGTGTGTTAATTGTTTTGTGCTGCTGCATTGCCTCGTCCCTTAGTTTAGCATCTGAGCTCAGTAGATTTAAGTTAGCTTAAGAGGGGGTAGACTACATAAGAAACTGACTATGGACAATAGAAAAAAAATGCATTGAGAAGTTATACGAAAAAAAAAAGGTACAGAAATCAGGTATAGATAGGACTTTTGGGAATAATGATGAACCAAAGGAGATCTCCATGCAAAATACTGCAGTAAAACAAACCGTGTCCTTTCCTTTTGTATTATTTTGCTATGTGTGTATGTACCATTGTGTATTTGTCTTTTTCCTGTCTTTATGTGTTTAGATAATAAGATTTATGTAGTAGAATTTTTCAAATACTATGTTATTTACTTTGTAAAGATGTTTAGACATTATTTATTCTGTTTTGTTTTAATGCTCATGTGTGAAGTTGATGTTCTGAAAGTTACTCTGATCTTCTATGTATGTACTCATGTCATAATTCCTGTAACATTGATGTATATGTTTATTTCTATTCTTTTGTAAAGCCTGTATTACTACAAATGTTATCTGTATTATTATGTTTTTAATGATGTTTTCCGTATCTTTGTAATTGTATTCTTATGTTATAAAATTGTAATTAACGCCAGGTCATCAAATTAAGTAACTTCTAAGTTACATTTCACTGCACACGTTTCTGTTGGTCATAGTATATGGACAATATGTGAGAAGTAGGGACTGATAGTGTTTGCACGTGTGTTAATGATTCAGCAAGGGACTGGATAACAGCATTGCTGGTTCTAAGGACAATTCCAAAAACTTTGTGAGTGCACAAGTGGTGGTTTATGGACTTGCTATATTATCCGCAAGACTCTTCAATGGTGATTGTGCACCTGCACAGTCACAACAGATGGCTGCTGGCTATCTCTACAAGGACTACAGTGGGTCTACATCTTTGATGATCCATCAATACCATTATTTCTACAAGGACTGCAGTGGGTCTGCACCTCTGGTGGCCCACCAATACCGTAATCTCTACCAGGACTACAGTGGGTCTGCTCTGTGACGACCTACCTACCAGTATTCTTCAAAACGTCGAATGACTCTGCTGTGGGTTTGCTCTGTTGAGGCCCATTGCCAGTCTGCATGTCAAGAGTCAGCACTGTCGTTCCGTTGGAAGGACAACACTACTTCTTCAAGATTGCATGGAAATCCACTACTTCCGTGTGCATTTTCTTCTACTGCTCAGACTTTGAGAAAAACACTACTATTTTACCGTGATGAACGATCAGGACTGTCTTTATGGACTGTGAGAAAATTTGAGGTTTTGACCAACATTGTATCAATAAGTGTGTGCCTTTGATTTCTTTGTTATTGTAATTATGAAAATTTTTTTTCAAATCTGTATTGGCCACTGTCCAATACAATTTGTAAAATTTTTTGTGGGGAGCATGGGGGCTATGTAAGTAGGCTGTTTAGGTTTTTTTATTGGTAACGCCACCTCTGTATGAAAATCACTGGCTGTGCTGTGTGCAGTCTGTGTCTAGTTTGCATTGTTGTCTGCCATTGTAGTGTTGGGCAGCGGCAGCTGGATGTGAACAGCGCGTAGCGTTGCGCAGTTGGAGGTGAGCCGCCAGCAGTGGTGGATGTGGGGAGAGAGATGGCGGAGTTTTGAAATTTGTCATGAACTGCTATATTTATATATGATGATATCAAGGTAAATACATTGTTTGTTCTCTATTAATATCTTTCATTTGCTAACTATCCCTATCAGTAGTTAGTGCCTTCCATAGTTTGAATCTTTTATTTAGCTGGCAGTAGTGGCGCTCGCTGTATTGCAGTAGCTTGAGCAGAGATGATTTTTGTGAGGTAAGTGATTTGTGAAAGGTATAGTTTAATGTTAGTCAGGGCCATTCTTTTGTAGGGAATTTTGAAAGTCAGATTGCGTTGTGCTAACAAAATATTGTGTGTCAGTTTAAGCACAGTCATGTATAATTGTTCAAAGGGGACGTTTCAAACTTAAAACTTCGTTTCACCTACGCAAAACGTCACTTATTTCCGCCGAATCACTACAAACTTTATTATAATTAACACTTAAAAATCCATCACAGATGTCGATATATTACAGAATTCACCACTAATAACTACGTCAAGTCAGCCGATACACCATATAAATTACCACACCACTTTGTTTGATATTAGAATTCGCAGTACATATTAATTCCGCCAAAGTACACATCATTTCCGCCATTCATGGATGTAACCATTTCTCCTTTACATTTTCTTATCTATCAGATTCCTCGAATATTTTGATGCTGATCTGCCATTTAACACCTTACTTTCACATTCATTCTTCGACATCCACATGTTTCCATCAAGAGCCATCGGTTCACTTCCATCAATAGAAATAAAAGTACAACTTCATTCCTCTGAAATATCTGAATCAGTAGCCACAACATATGGACCTGATGATGATTATGAGGTCCCATACTCCGAGGAGCGTAGGGGACGATGCGGGAGACCCGCACCACCGTTCTAGGCAAGGTCCTAGATGAGATGGTTGCCCATTGCCTTCCTCCGACCGTAATGAGTATGACTGATGATGATGAAGACGACACAACAGCATCCAGTCACCTCGAGGAAGGGAAAATCCATGACCGGGTGCGCGAGAAGCTAGAACAAGACCCCAAGACCACGAGCAGCGGACCTATGGAACCAGCCTCTAAAACATGTCCTTTGCTTCCCGTCAACAATAAAGCACACATATCCACCGATACATAATAAAATTTATACCATCCGACGAGACTATTGTTACGCCACCTTCACAAATACCTTCATATACTTTCGTCGGTACGTCTTAAAATTCGTCTCCAGCTGAAGACACTACAGCTTCACCGCCTTCACAGACAGTTTCATCTACTTCCTCCAATAGAAAATCATCTACGTTATTTCACCTACATTACTGTAATTGTTGCTACTGACTAGTTGTCCATTAGAATTCATCATACATTCTGCCTCGACTAAATTCAGATCCATCTCAGCTTCTCTTCTTCTCACAGAATCCTTCAGCAAACTTTTGTTCGTTCCATCATTCACTTCCCTTTAACAAAGCACATTTTTCAGCCCCGTATCTTTATTATAAAATTTCTTTGCACTTCTTATAACCTTTCTTCCGACATTTATACGGTTCCACTGCTTACAATTATTTCCGATTTATGGCATCATTTGTGTGTTTTTTGCCAAATTTTCGACACCCACAGAATTTTTAAAATTACGTGTCCTTGTCAACGCCGGTTTATCTCGCCATCTCCGTACCTGAGATGCGACGATCTCTAATTTTCCGACCCCGTATTCTGTCGTTGCGTTTCGGGAGGCTTCTGATCCTCTAGTCGTCGTTCCCGATCTTTACTTCCATTTCCCCTGTGAAAATTATTTTTGCGGTGATAGCTGTTTGATGATTATTATAATTCCCATTCCGATATCCCTCTTTACTGCTCCACTTATGTAGCTTGAATTTCAACGCCCGTTAAGTCTCTCAGTAAAATCTAAAAAACCATCAATGGAATTTGTCGAGCGGTGGACAAGATCCCAATGTAAAAATTCGGGTAATGGTCTCGTGAGCACCGTATCTCCGTCGACACTCCTAGCGGACGATTTATAAGCATCAACTTAGCTAGTTCACTCAAAAATCCCGCATCGACCACCTTCCGTGTTCGAAATATGATCCGATTAGGAACAGATTCTGAAGTCGCATTTATTTCACTTTACTATAGAATTTGTTCTGGAAACAACTCTCAAACACTTCATGAGTAGTAAATGAAGCACACATTAAATTTGCCCATGATTATGCATTGCCCTCAAGATGTTCTTCAGCAAACTTACTCTTTGCTCTTCCGATATTCCTCTGACAAAAGCATCTTTATACCCAGCAATAAAATCAACTGGACAGTGTATTCCACAATTTTCAAAACAGTTTGTCGTTCCTGAATTAACGCACGGAACACCTGTCACTAACTAAAACATTTAATTCTGCCCGTGCCTCTTTAACGAGTTGTTCTCACTGCAAAACTTCGTTATTAATCTCTGCTTCCAACTGTTCCCTGTTTTTTACATCTTTCTCACACTCTGCCAGATAAATTGTTAATAGACTTAAGTACTCACCTCCTCAAGTGCATTTCTCTGCTCACAATTCTTAAAATCGCCATCCAGCTCGTAACGTATCTTATTCAACTTGTCCCCGAAATATTTTCCCCTGTATCGACTCTGGTGTCAGCCAGACCAACCTCTTCAGATATTTTGCCTACATCTGCACTTATAGCTTCTAATCTTGAATCTATCATCTCTTCTATACAGGATTTCATTTTCTTTTCTCCAGCTTTTACTGTTTGTGCTACAGTTGTCTCTGCTGAACCCATCTCTGTTTTCAGTGAACCTACCTCCGTACCCAATACAGCCATTTCAGAGTTCAAATTTGTTAGAATTTCCCTTAACCATGCCATTGAATCATCCGAAATTACATCTCCATTCTTTGATGTCGGACTATCTGTCCCACTACTATCGTCCCTATCGACACTACCATGTTCAGATTTTGGACTAACTGGTCCACTAACATTCTCTGAGCCGCACGTGATTGCTAAATTGTGGGAAGCCTCATTGCTGACTGTAACCCGGCGGTATAACATATATTAAGGCTACAGACAGCAGTACGTATCTTATCGTTCATGCTGTCTGCTTCTGCTTTGCTGCTGCTGCCTGAAGAGTCGATACTGATGAAACCGAAGTCACCGCCAGTGGCCCGATTTGCCGTGGCCGCCACTGCCATTATGCCGCCGTCGAGGTCTTCGATGCTGCTGACCGCTGAAGACTCGAACTCATCACGCCTCTGCATTGCCTACTTCTTCTCTCTTGAAGTTCTGCACGTAACTTCTCCATACGTACTTTTTGCAACTTCTTGACAACTAACTTCTCCAGCCAATTCTCATGCATGTAACTGCTGCAAAATCTTATACTCGGAGCCCCCATGCATTTGCTTCGGGTCCTGGATCACAGAATTCTGTAAAATGTTAGAATTACAATTGTAATTGTAAAGAAATTAGATTCATATCCAGGACGAGCTCCCAACTGCGCCAGTACCTAACGGTTGCTGCTGAGCAGCTGCTCTTCCAAACAGCAGGTTGTACGAGCAAACAGGCTCATATTTACTTGCTGTTACTCGCACTTTAGGCACTGGGCTATGCACGGCTCTTTCTAGAGAGAATAGCTCGGCGCAGTCACAGGTTCGAGCCACACACATCTACTTTCATCCCCCGCAGCTAATTCGCTGCAAATAATAACCCGTAGCTACGATGTGCAGCCAAATAGTCTATGAAGTGCGAGGCTGGAAGAGCAAGTAAACGAAACCCACAGAAATGTAAAATAAAAGGTATAGGAATAATTTAGTAAGGTGAAGATGGCAGAGAGTTACGTTGAATACTGCTTATTCAAGGACGGACATTTCAAATAAATGGAAAGTGGTCATACGATATTCAGTTAAAATACAAACAGCAAATACCCCTACCAAATGAAGTAAAGTTACGTTTGGTCCGTTACGAGAATGGCGGCAAAATCTCCAAACCATATAGTCACCAAAATTCACGGTAACTGAGTCAATTTCGTGATCACAATACACGAAGATTCTCCAGCTTAAAATAGTTCAGAGTTCAACATGATGATTCACAAATTAACACACATGATGCAAAGAATCTATTCTCAGATCCGTAAATCAAATGGCAAAAGTTAGGAGTCCTACACTGGAGCACATTCGGACCTCCCGATATATATATGTCTCTTGATAAAAAGTATGTTAGTTGCCATTCACCGACCAGAATCAAACACCCATAGGACCAAATCACGCACGTTAACTGAGGCTGGTCTGCCTTCTTCAAGAACTCGACATGAAGTCCCAAATCACTAACGTAAGCTGTTTATTCGAAGTTCCAGTCTCCACTTGATTCCAGGAATGTTCCGTCACTGTCCAGCTCTCATTGACTGAAGGCCATTAAGAGATTAATAGCTGCTAATTAAGAGGTTTATTGTGTAAATGTTTATTCGCTGTGGGATATTAACTTCTGTGGTTTTAAAGATACTGAAATATTATTGTGTAATTGGAAGTGCCTCATTTTTTGAGATTGCAAATGCATTCAGATTTGCATTAACAATTGATGTGAATTACCGTCGGAACTAGGAGCTTTAGCTTAGCCATCTTTAAGACTGTCTTACACACTCCCTTTCCATGGGACACACACTTCCACAAACACTGGGCCACCTTTTAGCTGGTCTACATACGCGCAAAGGCACAAATTGAACTCCATCACGCCTAACTGAATTCCTCAGTCAGAAGTGGATGAATTAAACAACTGTATTGAAACTGTACTAGAATGGAAACAGTACGTGGGTTTTTCTTCAAAACATTATGTACTCACTCCCCTCTACAAGTCCTAGAAGTTTGTAACGGGGATTTCCGGACATCCTGTATAAGCAAAAACTGTGAGCCATTGTCATTTAGAGGGTCCTGGATGAGGTTTTCCGAAGATCCTGGCACAGGTTCGGGTTGTTCTGTCATCAACATCGGGGCCTGTTCGTCTGTATAATGAAAGAGGCGATGAGGAAATAACAATCTGTGATCATATCTCAAGAGAGATGAACGGTTATGGAATAGATTGTAAGATTACACTTCCATGCTTTCTTCAAACTGTCCTCTGCCTCTTTCTCCGGTGTCTTCTTCGTCTGCGTCAATGTATTCCAGGGCCTTACGTTTCCACACACCTCTTCGCACAATGTACAGATCGGGGACCAATGGTGTCTTCTCTTCCAGCGTCCACAGTTGCACTGGCAACCTTCTTTTACTTTTACAAGAAATGTGCTGGAATATCGAGTCTGGTGCAGGGTGCAATGTGGTTTGCACTTGGCACGAGACCACCCCCACTCGTTTGTGTCTCTCTGTGAGGTTCGTCGAGTGCGATTTGGCCAGATAACCACAGCTGCAACTGAAAATAACTCTCAGTCATTGTTCTCGTGCACAGAAACGGTGCGGGTAGTGAGGTAATTTTGGCTTTACTTTTGCACAATGAAGGTAACTACTGCCTGTATCGCATATCGTTCACGGTAATCTCACGTCCTTTCCGATACAACGCCATGACAGACACCTTTACTGCTTTGGAAATACCTGCCTGGTGTACATGAAGGTCTTTGAAAAGATCAATGATTTCCCTTTACTTTGAGAAATTTCACTTTCCCCTGATGAAGCAAATTGGAAGTGGTGTTACAACCTTCACCGCATGAGGAACAATTTATGGTCTGAAATAGTTTTGTCATCAAAAAGATGATTGTAGAGAATTTGAGTCACCTTTCCTGTTCCTGCTTTCAATAAGAAGACATTCTTTTGCTCACGGATGCACAGGCCATTCAAAATCATCAAAAAGTTGAAGTGTTTCAAAATTCGAAAGTATACACAGTAGTGCGATTTGTTTCCTTTTTCCTACGTTGTTCTGTAAACTCAAGTGTTATGACAAGGCCAAACATAAAGTAATGAACTTTGAAACTAAAAGGTGCTTCAGTAGATCGTCCTTTGGCTTACTCCCTATTCTGCTCCATCTTCATCATATGAGGGGCAAACACTCTTTCACTACTGTAGCTTTTACAACAAGGCTCATGAAACTCAACTTCTGTTGTTTTTCATACCTGGACATGCTCGTCATCCACCTGCTTCTTGCTTGACAATTTGTTGTCAACTTCTCTCCAACATTACCTAGAATTCATCACAAATAAAACACACTTTTGAAGTAATTTCTGATTTTTTTTATTAGTGGGTGGAGAGCAGGACGCTACGTGTACAATACAAAGGACCTCGAGACTGGGAATGCATATTGGCCTCGGATTGCCTGTGAAGCCAGAAAATAAGTAAAATATAAAGACATAGATTGTGGAAGTACATTTGCAACAAGATTCTGCTGTGTTTGTTTTAGTACTGAAAATGGTATAGCGGATGAAATACAATCTACATTTTATTTAGTTTAAAACTAGTACTGGAGACTGCCGAAATACCCCAATTTTCAGCTACAGCTCGTCACAGAAAAATCCTACATAGCGAAACTTAATAATTTTAGAGTTATGATCCAGAAAACCATCAAACAAATAGAGTTTTTTACTCTATTAGCATATTTTCAATGTGTTTAGAATTCTGATTCAGCACCCCAAAAAATGCATATAACGGAAAAAATTAAAAGTATCCTACAACATTTACACTTCCTTTTGAACACAAATTGACTCTATTATTTACATAATGAAACGAAAGGTTCCTCGCCGGATCTTCTGTAGTGCATTTGTTCTGTTAACATTGGTAATTCCTCCCACTAGACCACCAGGCCCACAATCACACACAAGAATAACGGTGGGAGGAAAAGGCTGCATTATTTTAGGTAGATATGACAGTCTTATCAAGTGCAACCCCCCTTGACCCATGGACCTTGCCGCTGGTGGGGAGGCTTGCGTGCCTCAGCGATACAGATTGCCGTACCGTAGGTGCAACCACAATGGAGGGGTATCTGTTGAGAGGCCAGACAAACGCGTGGTTCCTGAAGAGGGGCAGCAGCCTTTTCAGTAGTTGCAGGGGCAATAGTCTGTATGATTGACTGATCTGGCCTTGTAACACTAACCAAAACGGCCATGCTGTGCTGTTATGCGAACGGCTGAAAGCAAGGGGAAACTACAGCCGTAATATTTCCCGAGGGCATACAGCTTTACTGTATGGTTAAATGATGATGGCGTCCTCTTGGGTAAAATATTCCGGAGGTAGAATAGTCCCTCCTGGCGGGGACTACTCAAGGGGACGTCGTTATCAGGAGAAAGAAAACTGGCGTTCTACGGATCGGAGCGTGGAATGTGAGATCCCTTAATCGGGCAGGTAGGTTAGAAATTTAAAAATGGAAATGGATAGGTTAAAGTTAGATGTAGTGGGAATTAGTGATGTTCGGTGGCAGGAGGAACAAGACTTTTGGTCAGATGAATACGGGGCTATAAATACAAAATCAAATAGGGGTAATGCAGGAGTACGTTTAATAGTGAATAAAAAGAATAGGAGTGCAGGTATGCTACTAACAACAGCATTGTTAACGCATTATTGTGGCCAAAATAGACACGAAGCCCACGCCTACTTCAGTAGTACAAGTTTATATGCCAACTAGCTCTGCAGATGACAAAGAAATTGATGAAATATATGATGAGATAAAAGAAATTATTCAGATAGTGAAGGGAGACGAAAATTTAATAGTCATAGGTGACTGGAATTAGATAGTAGGGAAAGGAAGAGAAGGAAACGTAGTAGGTGAATATGGATAGGGGGTAAGAATTTTGCACAGAGCATAACTTAATCATAGCTAACACTTGGTTCATGAATGATGAAAGAAAGTTGTATACATGAAAGAAGCCTAGAGATACTAGAAGGTATCAGATAGATTCTATAATGGTAAGACAGGTTTAGATACCAGGTTTTAAATTGTAAGACATTTCCAGGGGCAGATGTGGACTCTGACCACAATCTATTGTTTATGAACTGTAGATTAAAACTGGAGAAACTGCAAATAGGTGGAAATTTAAGGAGATGGGACCTGCATAAAGTGACTAAACAGGAGGTTGTACAGAGTTTCAGGGAGAGCATAAAGGAGCAACTGACAGGAATGGGGGATAGAAATACAGCAGGAGAAGAATGAGTAGCTTTGAGGGATCAAATAGTGAAGGCAGGAGAGGATCAAGTAGGTAAAAAGACGAGGGCTAGTAGAAATTCTTGGGTAACAGAAGAAATATTGAATTTAACTGATGAAAAGAGAAAATATAAAAATGCAGTAAATGAATCAGGCAAAAAATAATACAAACGTCTCAAAAATGAGATCGACAGGAAGTGCAAAATGGCTAAGCAGGAATGGCTAGAGCAGAAATGTAAGGACGGAGAGGCTTATCTCATTAGGGGTAAGATAGATACTGCCTACAGGAAAATTAAACAGACCTTTGCAGAAAAGAAAACCACTTGTATGAATATCAAGAGCGCAGATGGAAACCCAGTTCTAAGCAAAGAAGGGAAAGCAGATAGGTGGAAGGAGTATATAGAGGCTCTATATAAGGGCGATGAACTTGAGAACAATATTATGGAAATGGAAGAGGATGTAGATGAAGATGAAATGGGAGCTATGATACTGCGTGAAGAGTTTGACAGAGCACTGAAAGACCTAAGTCGAAAAGGGCCCCGGTAGTAGACAACATTCCATTAGAACTACTGGAAGCCTTGGGAGAGCCAGTCCTGACAAAACTCTACGATCTGGTGAGCAAGATGTATGAGACAGGTGAAATACCCTCAGACTTCAAGAAGAATATAACAATTCCAATCCAAAAGAAAGTGGGTGTTCACAGATGTGAAAATTACCGAACTATCAGTCTATCAATTTAATGAGTCACACTTGCAAAATACTAACGCGAATTCTTTAGAGACGAATGGAAAAACTGGTAGAAGCCGACCTCGGGGAAGATCAGTTTGGATTCCGTAGAAATGGAACACGAGAAGAAATACTGACCCTACGACTTATCTTAGAAGAAAGATTAAGGAAAGGCAAACCTACGTTCCTAGCATTTGTAGACTTAGAGAAAGTTTTTGACAATGTGGACTGGAATACTCTCTTTCAAATTCTGAAGGTGGCAGGGGTAAAATACAGGGAGCGAAAGGCTATTCACAATTTCTACAGAAACCAGGTGGCAGTTATAAGAGTCGTGGGACATGAAAGAGAAGCAATGGTTGGGAAGGAAGTGAGACAGGGTTGTAGCCTCTCTCCAGTGTTACTCAATCTGTACATTGAGCAAGCAGTAAAGGAAACAAAAGAAAAATTCGGAGTAGAAATTAAAATCCATGGAGAAGAAATAAAAACTTTGAGGTTACCGATGACATTGTAATTCTGTCAGACACAGCAAAGGACTTGGAAGAGCAGCTGAACAGAATGGACAGTGTCTTGAAAGGAGGATATAAGATGAACATCAACCAAAGCAAAACGAGGATAATGGAATGTGGTCGAATTAAGTCGGGTGATTTTGATGGAATTAGATTAGGAAATGAGACGCTTAAATTAGTACATTAGTTTTGCTATTTGGGGAGCAAAATAACTGATGATGGTCGAAGTAGAGAGGATATAAAATGTAGCTTGGCAATGGCAAGGAAAGGGTTTCTGAAGAAGAGAAATTTGTTAACATCGAGTATAGATTTAAGTGTAAGGAAATCGTTTCTGAAAGTATTTGTATGGAGTGTAGCCATGTATGGAAGTGAAACATGGACGATAAATAGTTTGGACAATAAGAGAATAGGAGCTTTCGAAATGTGGTGCTACAGAAGAAGGCTGAAGATTAGATGGGTAGATCACGTAACTAATGAGGAGGTATTGAACAGAATTGGGGAGAAGAGGAGATTATGGCACGACTTGACTAGAAGAAGGGATCGGTTGTTAGGACATGTTCTGAGGCACCAAGGGATCACCAGTTTAGAATTGGAGGGCAGCGTGGAGCGAAAAAATCGTAGAAGGAGACCAAGAGATGAATACACTAAGCAGATTCAGAAGGATGTAGGTTGCATTAGGTACTGGGAGATGAAGACGGTTGCACAGGATAGAGTAGCTTGGAGAGCTGCATCAAACCAGTCTCAGGACTGACGACCACAACAACAACATCAAGTGCAACTTCGCAGCTATAAACGATGAAGTCGAATAGATAACTAATTACTACCACTACTCTCAAGGTCAGATATGTTGATGACTGTGTTCTTCACTTAGAAAATTTCCTTGATGCAGCTCTGCATGGTAATCTAACCTTTGGAACTCTCTGCATCGCTGCATAACTGCTGCAACCTACATCCATTGAAATTGTTTTGATACCGAATCCTCGATCTCCCACAACAGTGTTTTCCCTTCACACTTCGCCACCTTTCCAGATCGGTGATTTCTTGATACCCAGGATGCATCCCATCAACCAATCCATTCTTTCATGAAAGTTGCGCTATAAATTTTTTTCTCCCTAATTCAGTTCAAAATTTTCCTGTTAGCTGGTCGATCTAACCTGTTATATCCTAGCCAGTAATGCCACCCGAGCCCGCTGCCAAAAAGGTTGGCAGCATCAAAGTCCGGACGCCGCCCGCATAAGCAGCGCCAGCGAGACAGGAAATCGCCGCAAGTCTGCGCGCGCCACCGCTGGCTTCTGGCTTCTTAAGCGCTGGAGTCGCGAGCGCTAGGACAGTTCTGTATTCGCCGCTCAGTTGTATACTCGCCACCGAATTGTGTACTTGCTAGTCAGTTGTGTGTTCATCGCAGCAGAGTTGTTGTTTGTCGTCAGCCGACGTTGACCTAGCCGCTCCGACTCGAACTAGACAGATTTCTGTAGACACGGAGTCACTACTGTGTTTCTGTATCTTCGTTAATAAAGATAAGTACCGACTTTTATTTAATCAGAGTGTTTGGGTTTTCATCTTTCTGTTCACTGTTCCAGCGGACCGGTCGGCCCGCTATTAAAAGTGTGGCGGTGACTTCGTAAGCCGTTTCTACAGCGAATTGTTTGTCGCTACGAACACCGCCACAAAATAACCCACCCAATCTTCAGCATTCTTCTGTAGCACCATACTTCTAAAGCTTCTATTTTCTTGTTGTCTGAACGATACAGTTCCATACACTGCTACACTACACAAAAATTCCATCAGGATAGACTTCAGAAATGGTTCAAATGGCACTGGACACTATGTGACTTAACTTCTGAGGTCATCAGTCCCCTAGAACTTAGAACTACTTAAACCTAACTAACCTAAGGACATCGCACACATCCATGCCCGAGGCAGGATTCGAACCTGCGACCGTAGCGGTCGCGGATAGACTTCCCAACATTTAAATTTATATTAAATGTTAACCAAGTTCGCTTTTACACAACAGTTTTTTTTTCTTTTTTCTTTGTATTGGCATTCTGCATTTTATATTCTCTCTATTTCTGCTATCATCAGTTATTCTGTTGTTCAAATAACAAAGCCTATCTACTCCTTTAGTACCTTAGTTCCAAATCCTATTCTATCAGCATCTCCGGATTGTAACAGACTATGCTTTCGTCATGTTCCTTTTTAACCTTGTTCCAAGGCACCATCCATTCTGTTCGACTGATTCTCCAAGTCTTTCCCTGTCACTGATAGAATTAACATGTCACTGACAGAAGTCGAAGTTTTTTTCGTCTCCACAAATGTAAGTCCCCCTTGGTTTCCTTTATTGCTAGCCCAATGTACAGATCTAATAACGTCTGGGATAGGCTACAACCCTGTCTCATTTCCTTATCAAGCACTGATTCCCTCTCTGTTTCTGCCACCCTTATAATTACAGTCTGCTTTCGGTACAAGCCATAAATAACCTTTCACTCCCTGCATTTTATCCGAGTTATATTCAGAATTTCTATTCCTGTATTCCAGTCAACATTGTCAATAGCTTTTAAACAATAATCTATAAACGCTATAAGCATTGGTTTGTCTTTTTTCAGCCAATCTTGTAGTGAGCCGTGCCGCGAGGATCGATAGCTCTCGCGTTGTTCCTTGGTTCCAGAGATTATACTGCCAAGAAATTATCGTATATTTGGAACTCTATCGAATATTACAGAACTGTTATTGTTCACTCATTGAACAATGGGAGTGGAACGCTACCGTGCAATCTAGGGCACCTATTGTTTGGATTCTACTGAATAGTGTTATGTCAGGGAAGAGTTCGATTTTATTTTGTGTCACCACCTTAATACTGGGTATATAAAGGAGCTACAATTTTGTCTGAGTGCAACTCATTTACGTTTGTTACTTGTTTGGTTTGTTACCAGTGTGAATTTGCCCGTGTGTTCACATTTGTTATATGTGTTTTAAGGTATCTTGCATATGTGCTTTAGAGGTGCCCAGATCTTGCGTTCCCGCCCAGTGTGTGTTGTGGAGCGTCCAGACTAGTGGGTGATGTCGGAGTTTGAATCCTCTCTCCCTGCGCGTCACTGGCTGAAAGTCAAATTGTGTTCTGTCAAGGCAGTGTGTACTTGTTATTATTCTGTGAAGCTATTACTTTGTTTTCTATTTAACGCAACACTGAGAATTCTAATAATCTGTGTTGCTACGATTGATGTTCAAGTTCTCATTACCCAGTTCCTCCACTCCTCAAACAACCACTGACAGCTGTGACGTATCATGTAGGATATGTCGAAGGTCAGTCTCACCTTCATTTCTCTGTAATGGAAACTGACCTTCCCCAAGACCGCCTTCTAACTGTTTTTACATTCTTCTGTAAATAATTCCTGTCAGCAGACTTATCAGATTCACAACTTGGTAGTATTTACATCTGTCAGTACCCTTTTTCTTCGTATCTGGAATTATTACATTCTTGCTAAAGTCTGATTTTATTTCGGCTATTCATATATCTTGCTCGCCATGTGAAATAGTTTTGCTATGGCCGACTCACCCAAGGATCATAATAATTCTGAGGGAATATCGTCTACTCGAGGGAACTTGCTTCGAAGTGTAGAGTGCTGTACAGTGCTGTGTCTTCCCGCAATGTCATATCTCCCATTTCATCTTCATTTACTTTTTCTTACCTTTCTACAGTATTGTGAGGAACCTTGTTTCGGCTCAGGTCTCTCTGTCACTCTCTTCTCACAATACAGTATCGCATCTCCAGTCTCATCTTCGTCTTCCATTTCTATAATTTTGTCTTTATTTCTTTTCATAACCTTTTTAGACAGGGTGATTCAAAAAGCCGTTTACAAACTGACGTCGCATATTGGGCATACAACAAGGGTCAGTAACTACATAGGAACAGAGGTCGCAAATGCTACGAGAGGGCGTTACGGTCACGTGTAAGCTGGCATCGTCAGAGACTGTTTAATTAGGCTGTACGTTCTTCCTGGCCAACTAAATGGTCGCACGTATCTCATATGTCAGCAAGAGGTTCTGCTTGACATGCAGAATGATGTTCCCTTGCCGCATCCGATTTCAGAACGACGGACGCGCCCCCCCCCCCCCCCCCCCCCACACATTTCAGTAGACAAGTGAGGACACATTCCAAGGCAACCTTTCCTAGCCACTGGATTGGTCGCAGTGGGCCAGTCGCATGGCCAATACGATCACCCGAGTCGATTTTTTCGTGTGGGCTATCTGAAGGGTTTTGTGTATGAAACACTTGTTACATCGCAGGAGGACCTAATGGCCAGGACTGCTGCCGCAGCAGGATTTCTTCAACATGCACCAGGTATCTCTGAGAGGGTGCGCCGTTCGATGCAGCGTCGATGTCGGGCGTTTCTCGATGCATCTGGACAAAACCGTGAGCGTCTCCTATAGTGGGCATACACATATGTCATGTGACTAAATGATTGCAACATCATTTAGTAGCCTTGGATGGCTTTTCCGACCCTCGGTTCCTATGTGATTACTGGTCCTTGTTGTATGCCCAATGTGTCATGTCAATTTTTAAGTGGACCACACCCTGCGTCAGGCACGTATTTGACCCATTTCTGAAAAAACTATTTGATGCAGGACCGTAATATTTTTACTGTATGTTACATGATGCTAAGAGAGTCAACTGTACTAAAACCTAGTTTATCCATTTTATAGTTTTTAAGAAATGTATTTTTTAAATTTATTAACAAAAAAATATTAAGTTTTTTCTGCAAAAAATATTTTTGTGATCTTCCTAATGGGAGAATATTAATGAATGTAGTACCAGAGGTGGCTTTTTGTGTTAAGCAGAGTCTCTGAAAATTGTATTCATTTATCTATGGTAGTTTCTTATACAATGGGGCATATGTACTGAAAATTTTAGTTTGCGGGAAATTGACTTTAAAGAAAAAACTTTTGAAATTTGTTACTTACAGTTAATTAAAACTGTCCTGCTGCGTATGATGGCCTTTCTTTGGCCTCTAGCAGGTCTTTCAGCTTCTTTTTCACCTTTCTGTATTTTTGTCTTGCTTTCTTGGCCATATTAGATACAGACCTGTCTGCATCGCCTATCCTCATTTTATCGCAATGTTGCAGCCCAGTGATCATATTTTCATCAGGATTAATTCCCAGCTATTTCAGTACTCAACACATTCCAACATTACCACAATTGAATGTAATAACAGCATTATGAACTCCTAGTTTCATTGTATGCATGCCTACAAGTACAGTTTAAGGAAAGGGGTTCCAAATTATGCTGTTGAAACATACATTTGTGTTCTATGTCTGCCCATGCAGACAATTCCTTAGAAGGTCAGGACGAACCAAGTCTCTGGAAATAGGTTTAAATGCTGTACTAACAGCAGCAGGAAGAGAATGCTGGTGAGAATAAGATTCTCCAGTTACCTGAGCCCTATTGTATTTGCCCCACGAATTTTATACTGATGGTCACAATCCATGACATGGATTATCATCAGTAGAGGACTTATGGAAGAATATGGCACAAACATCTATCTTCATTGCCTCCAGATTTTCTTCATTTCTCCTAATTGCCTGCCCATGGTACACTTGCAAGTTTTCTATAACAACTACTCGCAACTACACTTGTACAAAACTAACCGCGTGTTTGAAAGCGTGTTGTTTACAAACAGCAGAAACAAAAGAATACCGTCAGTTACATTCCAAGGATAGCCAACACACTCGGGAGTAAAAAAAAAAACATTCAATAACGAGCAATATAGGGGACATAAAGATCTAAAACATATGCAGAATAGTGGGTTACAGGAAAGAGGGCGAGGCACATAATCACACGTGGTAGGGTAACGCTCTTCAAATGCTCGAAAAAAATTTTTTTCTGCAAAATCCTTTTCAAAGTACTTAAATGAAACCTTAATCTATCGAAATATGATGAAAACCGAAATTCGATTTTTTCGACCTGAACCATGCTGTGGTCCCCTTAACCGTTTCTTGATTCACCATGTATATGATGCGTTCCACAAGTTGCCTGAAACCTGAATTCGTTGCTTCGTTCACGCTTTAAGCTTTTCCACTGTAAGAATACCACCTCTTCCCCGGAGCAGAGGTAAAGATGCTGCAACTGTGGTCCCATCTCGGACTATGAGCTGTCAGCGGTCGAGAAGATGGGCGAACAGCGGCGGGTGAGCAGCAGGTGGCAGCTTGCCGGTTCTGCCGCCGCTCCCTGCAGAGGCGCCACTGCGCCGCTGCGTTTCTGTTGTCTCGGCGCTGCCGCCGCCAGATGTGATTTGTGCCTCGCCGCGCCGCCACTAGTTGCTTCCCCCGGCGGCCGTTAAACTTTCACGAGGCGCAGGCGGCCGTCGCCTCCAACCCCGCGGAGAGCCAGCGTCTGCTGCAGACCACAGCCGCCCACGCTGACGATGCTAATTGCTGCGCGGAGACCAGTCCATGGGGCGCAAGGAAGCCCCATCCAGAGTGCCGGTTCAAATGGCTCTGAGCACTATGGGACTCAACATCTTAGGTCATAAGTCCCCTAGAACTTAGAACTACTTAAACCTAACTAACCTAAGGACATCACACACACCCATGCCCGAGACAAGATTCGAACCTGCGACCGTAGCAGTGTCGCGGTTGCGGACTGCAGCGCCAGAACCGCACGGCCACCGCGGCCGGCCCAGAAGGCCGCGTCTTGCTCCACTTACCACGAGTAATGCTCCAGATGTGCCTTCCGTGCAACTTACACGAGCTTAGAACTTGTGCCATCATGCTGGAGTGTCTGGCTCTCACTCAGTATAAATGAAACATTTTAGTCCAAATCGGTCATATTGCTGTTTACCAGTTTCGGTTGGAAACAGATAAAATCTTCTTTTCAGGGATAAGTTCATAACGGTTCACACACTGGAATAAACCAACTCTTTTTCATGATTCGGCGTTCACTTTCGAAAACAAATGCAGGTACATCGCCATGACTGTATGGAAAATTTTAGAAATTTTTTGTTAAGTCTCATGGGACCAAACTGCCGAGGTCATCGGTCCTTAAACTTACGCACTACTTAAACTAACATACACTAAGGACAACACTCACACCCATGGCCGAGGGAGGACTCGAACTTCCGACGGGAGGAGCCTCGCGGACCGTGACAAGGCGCCCTAGACCGCACGGCTACCCCACGCGGCCCTCGACTGTTTAACTCGAGAACATTGTACCTGTATTTTTATTCTGTTTTAACCTGTTTTGAAAAAACATAGAATGTCGATTAATAATTTTCCGTTACGTCCCTTGGAGTCTCAAGATTTCGGAAAAGTCCTCCATTTCGT
This sequence comes from Schistocerca serialis cubense, assembly GCF_023864345.2. Classification (NCBI taxonomy): domain Eukaryota; kingdom Metazoa; phylum Arthropoda; class Insecta; order Orthoptera; family Acrididae; genus Schistocerca; species Schistocerca serialis. The sequence goes on along the minus strand of NC_064638.1, from coordinate 343,803,434 downwards.
CTTCAGGAAAAATTAGAAATAAATTCCTTTTATTTCCATCAGTAATCACAAAACTTTTGGTCCTTAGTTTCGGTCAGGAATGACCATCTTCAGACCTACTCCATCACATAACTTAATAGAATAAAGCCATAGTGGCATCGTCACTATAGCTTTATTATATTAGGACATTTTATAAAACACATCTGAACATCTATACTCCTTGGGTTTTAATTCGTACATATGTTAGAGCTTGTGAGAAGTAGAAATAGTGCAACAAAATTCTGAATAGTTTTATCAGCTAGGAAATAATCAAAGTAAAACTCATTCTTCTTACTTTCTCATAATTTTATTGTATACAAAGCATAAAACCAACAATTCAACTGAAATTAATCTTCTACCATTTTAAATTAGCTGCACTTATCGTTTATAATCGACAGAACAATACACATGTCCAAGAGGAAGAAACTAATTGAAGTTGTGAATATAAACGAAATTTTACCAATGTTTGGTTTCTTATCTCGGTGCATACCTGTCCTCCTTTGAAAAAATACGCTCATAGGGCACCGACCGAGCTTGGATAGAGGATAGTGCTGTATCTTGGAACGGTGTTCACTCTTTCGCCTCCAGTCAGATTTGTAATATTAATTTTCTTATTCCATTTTTAAATGACAGAATTCACTTTTAATGTGCTACAGTATTTTTATGAAATTACAAAAATGACTCCCAAAAAGTAAGGCTTTTCCAAGTGCGAAAAAGTATTTCACTACAGCATGGTCATTCATTTACAAACAAATAATCTATTACAACATAAAAGCGTTGCAATCGAGGAAATATTGCCCACACACTATTCAGTAGGCTATGTGTTACACTATTACTCTACAACATTCCAACAATCAGTAGGTGAAACCAGATTACACAGAAATATTATCCGAAAACAGTTACAGCTTAAATACATTTGGAAACAGAAGTTAGCCGGCCGAAGTGGCCGTGCGGTTAAAGGCGCTGCAGTCTGGAACCGCAAGACCGCTACGGTCGCAGGTTCGAATCCTGCCTCGGGCATGGATGTTTGTGATGTCCTTAGGTTAGTTAGGTTTAACTAGTTCTAAGTTCTAGGGGACTAATGACCTCAGCAGTTGAGTCCCATAGTGCTCAGAGTCATTTGAACCATTTTTTTGGAAACAGAAGTTTTTGTAGAATAACACAAATTTCTATATTCAAGACAGGTAAAATTGTTAAGACCTTAAAGAAACTCAGTTCATTTTCAAATATGGCATGTTTCATGGTAGAAGATGGCTTCATTATACAAGACAGTGCACGAATGACAAAGCATATCTTAAAGCCTGTGAAGTGTCACAGTATTTTATCACCTCACGTGTGATTCTCCACCACAAGCCGATTAGTACAGCACATGCCATACTGTGGACTAATAAGTTGACAGCTTACTTTTCTTAATGAGGAGTGCAATGGCCATGACCACATACATATCATTACTAATTTGCATGCAGATAAATGTGTATATTTTTATAGCAACGTGGAACTGAAGTGAACGGGGCCAGCCGCTCAGATTCGGACGAAGAAGCGCGACATGGAAATCAACTTAAAGAAACATTAGCGAGGCACAACAAGCCAACCCTCACCACAGGGAGTCAATTTAAGACGACAGTGGTCTGATCCCTCACCTCTGCGAATTTGTAAGGCAAGTGGAATAATCTTCTGCGCTGCAGTTTTCGTTAAAACTCCGGTCATGTGGTCCTGTCGTGAACAGTGGGTGGGCTTCATATGTAAAGACACCTACCCTGGAGGAAAACAACAACAAAGACACAGCTGCTGATTGAACGAAAGAAAAACATGGAAGGAGAAGGCGACGTTATTACAATGCGGAAGATTATTAGGAAAATTCTGATTGGCTCGAAGAAGCAAGTACGGATTGCACCGAGCGCTCCCATTGGTCAATACCAGTGTTGGCGCAAGGCAAGACCATGGTACAATTGATGGAAGCTCACGACAAAATAGTCAACTGCCAATGGATAACTCAGGTTTTCTTCTCTCGAGAGGCGTCAAGTGCTTCACGTGGTGGGTGCTTAACGTCCTGTGGTGATGCAGTGAAAGATTTTTCTGTGAACATTTTTAGTTCACTAGGCTCTGTTTCAGCTATATTTGTGCTGAGTCCCTCATAGATCGCCAAAACGGAAAAAACGACACGAATCGTTGTAGTTAACATTGTTGCGAGAACTTTGAGGGTAATATTGTGCATGTCGGCCGGCCGGGGTGACCGAGCTGTTCTAAGCGATACAGTCTGGAATCGCGTGACTGCTACGGTCGCAGGTTCGAATCCTGCCTCGGGCACGGATGTGTGTGATGTCCTTAGGTTAGTTAGGTTTAAGTAGTTGTAAGTTCTGGGGGACTGATGACCTTAGAAGTTAAGTCCCATAGTGCTCAGAGCCATTTGAACCATTTTTTGTGCCTGTCGCCCAGCCTTGACGAGTGCATAGAACCATTCTGTCTTAGCGTAGGAATACATACAGTCTTCAGCTTTGTGGAAACTTTACCTAACTTAGCCGCATCTCTAGAAGGCGAGCACCGATTCGTCTCATTCTTTCCAAGCGCGACTTGGAAGACAGGGGCAAGAATATGAATAACAATGATAGTCCGTTGAAGGCAAGACGGGTTGATTTCTACAATCAGAACACTGGTAAAATTGCTGCGATCATTAAAAAAATCCACTTGGTATAAATATATAATACGTAGTATTTAGTCAGTAACATTTTGCATTGAGCTAGGGAGACATTAGTAAAACAATTGCTGTCTGGGACCGGAAACAAATACGCCAACTTGCAGTCCATCTCCAGCTACACTAATGAAATATTATCTGTCACCCCATAAGCTAACTCCGCACTGTACGTATCTCAGAGACTCCACCAAAGTACAATCAGTTTACCTCCATGCATAACCACAGCTCCCCAGCTCGCATAGATCAGAACAGGATATAGTAACATCTAAACTTGATCAAAGCTAACTCCGTGGATTCGAACATTCTAATGGAATGATCGTACATTCATACCGCAATAATAATAACTGTGACTATTAGAACAGTTCCAATATTGTGCTATTATTTCCTTATCTCCTTTTTCGAGGTGGCGATTAAAACTCTATGACTACGCTCGTAAGATCCGTCTTCCCGTAGTAAAGGGCAAGTCTAGCTTATCAGATGGACCATTTTTAGCGAACCTATACCCAGCACACGGTAGCACCCTCAATCCTAGACGGTGAATAAAGTCCACGTCCGCCATATTACTATAAGAAATCCAGTCAGAGGCAAACAAGAACATAGTCCAAGGTCACAGCCTAAGTCGTAACAAGAGAGTAGCTGGAGTGTATTTTGTAAGTATGTCGGCTGAATTGACACTTGTTTGCTGTTGCTGTGTGGGAAGCATTATCCCGCTCCGGAGACCACGTGATCACGCCGAGTAACGTGACATGCAAAGGAGGGTAGGTCTCTGGGCCACTGCGGTAAGCTCCCTGCCCACTGCGCGTATGTGTTCCCACTGACTGTCGCAGAGAGTAAATAGTCTTGCATCTGCGTCGGAGGCTACAGCATAAACGAAATAAGCAGTGAAATAATGAGTATTGTGTACAGGGCGACCTTCAAATGTACACAGAAAGTCAATGTACAGATAGTGCAGAAAGGAATTTCAATGTTCATGTACCGTTTTTCACATATAGTAATATTTACAGAGCTATCGCGACTTCTCTGTCTCCCACAAACGACAAGTGAGAAGAACATAAAACTAACTGGCAGGTAAAATGATCACATTATAAAGATTTAATTCGGCCGATTTATGCAAACGAAGCACGTTGGTCGTGAAAGATACTGAAAGTTTCAGTGATTTATCAAGCAAGAGAGAGTCTATGGAACCGTCGCATCTGAATCCAGGCTTATCTGGCAAGGCTACTTGGTGAATGTCTATGAAGGAACGTGGCTTACTTTTTCTCTACTGCTTCCATATCTTACCGTCAACATAAACAAGAAAGGCACCAACGCTACTGCATACATACACGAATGGCTGCCTGGACTGGCCACAGGCACTTTCTGAATGTCACTTTTTATATAAAGAACTTTCACGTTCATTCTCAAGTGAACTGTTACATAATCAAAAACAAAAAAAGAAGAATTTAGTCTGCCATGTTTACGTACGTATATACATGTTTCGCTGTCTAGCGTAAGAATTGTATAGAGCTGAAGTGACTAACGAGTTCTGTGAATAGTAAAATGACATTACGCTCCACAAGCCAACGTACAATGAAATACTTTACATCTAAATCTATGCTCCTCAAGCCATCTTACGGTATAAGGCAGAGTGTACTTTCTGCACCATCGTCACTTTCCGGTTTCCTGTTCTAGTCATCAATGGTTCGCGGGAAGAATATTTGCTGGTAAGCCTCCGCGTGTGCTCGAATGTCTCTAATTTTACCGGCATGCTCTCCCGCGAGACAAATGTAGGGGGAGGCAATATACTGTACGGCGAGTGAAATATATATATATATATATATATATATATATATATATATATATATATATATATATATACGGGGTGATCAAAAAGTCAGTATAAATTTGAAAACTGAATAAACCATGGAATAATGTGGATAGAGAGGTAAAAACTGACACACATGCTTGGAATGACATGGGGTTTTATTAGAAGCAAAAAAAAAAAAAAAAAAAATTTCACAAAATATATCCGACAGATGGCGCTTGAAAGATCTCTTGCGCGCGTCGTTTGGTGATGGCCGTGTGCTCAGCTGCCCCTTTCGTCATGCTTGGCCTCCCAGGTCCCCAGACCTCAGTCCGTGCGATAATTTGCTTTGGGGTTACCTGAAGTCGCAAGTGTATCGTGTTCGACCGATATCTCTAGGGATGCTGAAAGACAACATCTGACACCAATGCCTCACTATAACTTCGGACATGCTTTACAGTGCTGTTCACAACATTATTCCTGGACTACAACTATTGTTGAGGAATGATGGTGGACATATTGAGCATTTCCTGTAAACATCATTATTTTTGTCTTACTTTGTTATGCTAATTATTGCTATTCTGATCAGATGAAGCGCCATCTGTCGGTCATTTTTTGAACTTTTGTATTTTTTTGGTTCTAATAAAACCCCATGTCATTCGTAACATGTGTGTCAATTTGTACCTCTCCATCTACATTATTCCGTGATTGATTCAGTTTTCAAATTTATACTGACTTTTTGATCACCCGGTACATCGAGACGGATTTTGTGTGTGTATGATAAGTCCCTTCCCTCGAAATTTCCCTTTCTTCATACCTCCTCGGTGTTACTACAGATGACGTATCACTGGTCTCATTTGTACTAATACTGCAGTACACCCGAGGTGCGTAGTTGCTTCCACCATCCTGAGTGGAATACGTGAGTTTTGAAAAATCTACACCAACCTGCAGTATTCCATAGTAATTGCCTTGCTTCGAAAACCGCACGTAGGTCGTGAGTCCATTATCGTGAGGCTGTAATAAACTATTAGGAAGGCACCAGGATTCTATAAATAATTAAACTTCGAATTGGTTTGTTTAAACGGGATGCCACTCGCTTCGTAGTACCAGAATACTAGAAACTGCATAATTATAGTTCATTTTATGCATCACCCATAATTTACCCCTTTTACTGGGAATAAACAAAAAATGAATTGCGTGTTTGCGTAATTACTACCAAACTAGGTCCATTGCGGGTCCAAAAAACCAGAGGTTGCTAATTAAGCTCGTAACCGACACTGACCGCGGCAGTCAACACGTCTGTCCACCGAGACTGCGATCGAGCTATGATCTTGTAGTCGAACCACCTCACCCGTTATCCAAGTTAGGCGTGATCCAAAGGTCTGCGAAGTGCTTCGTTTGTCTTTTCGTTTTGCAATAGTTTATTATTCTGATAGTAATTGACAGTTTTGAAATATGTAATGATAGCCTGGTATTGAGAGACGATTTAACGTGAAATGCAAGTAAATTTTTCTAATATTAATAACAGAAGTTTTTTTGGCGCGCTCCTTCCGAACACAACAGCCAATCCCGGAAAAGGACCACAATTTAGGCGGTCTTTCTCACGATACACGTACAGGATAAACCATCCGTCACCGGTAACTCACACCACATTACATCTTCTCACTGTTGGCTTCTCAACTGTTCCAAGATGAGCTTCTTGTAGCAGAACATGGTGGCTGTAAGGTCAGAAATATTACAACTAATTATTATCTCTTCTTGGAACGTATCCTCTCGGAACTCTTAACAGTAAACCACACGAAGATGGACAACTGACACTGTAATTGGCTGAGTATCTCCGTGACGCTTTCACACTGACTAAATGAATCTATGACGAAACGCGATGCTCTTCTTTGGATATTCTCTACTTCCTGTACCAATCGTATACGGTACGGATCACAGACTGAAGAGCAATATTCAAATATTTCTAGAAAGAAGGTTTGGTGAGCTATATGCTTTGTGGTTGGACTACATTTCCTGAGGACTCTTGCAATGAACCAGTTTGGCATCTGCCTTACACGCATTTAGTTTTATGTGATCGTTCTACTATAAATCACTATTAACACATACTCTAGATATTATCTGGATGTAACTGCTTCCATTGATCGTTCTACAATCGTGTCATCATGTTACAGATAGCTGTAGTGAAACACAGGAAATGAAAGGTTACAACTACCGTCTGGTTTGTGTGTGTGTGTGTGTGTGTGTGTGTGTGTGTGTGTGTGTGTGTGTCTCTGTTTGTGTGTTTCACAATTCATGCTATACACTTCTAGAGATTGTAGAGGGGAATCAGTGTATCAAGCTTTACAAAGAAAACCATGTAAGGAAATGTCATGCAACGACGCTACAGAGCGTCAAAGTCCGCAGCTCGTGGTCGTGCGGTAGCGTTCTCGCTTCCCACGCCCGGGTTCCCGGGTTCGATTCCCGGCAGGGTCAGGGATTTTCTCTGCCTCGTGATGACTGGGTGTTGTGTGATGTCCTTAGGTTAGTTAGGGTTAAGTAGTTCTAAGTTGTAGGGGACTGATGACCATAGATGTTAAGTCCCATAGTGCTCAGACCCATTTGAACCATTTGAACCAAGAGCGTCGAAGTTAAATGTGCCGGTGCCTTTAAATGTACTTATGGACGTACACGGTGATTCCGTAATGATGTTGCAGACTTTCTAGGATAATGGAGGAGAATAATATGTATCTGTTTGAAGTAATGGTCCTGTGCCGGAAAACATCGAGTCGGAAGTTATATGATAAAATTGTTCTGATACTTTTTTCAGTGTAATACATGCAATGGTACCGTTGTTGCTGAAATTGTAAGGTAGACAACTTTCATGGGTGGTAGTACGGACCAAAACAAGGAAAAAATATCCAGTAAACAAGGGCTCTGAAATGCATACCTGAGAAGCTATGAGCACTTGTTCGCACTGTGAAACACATCACCTCCACTGAGTAAGTGCTCATAGCTTTTAAGGTTTGCAATTTAGAGTCCATGTTTACCACAATTTTCCTTTCGTTTTGATCCATACTACCACCTCTGAAACAGAATAGAATAGACACTTGTGAAATGTGATGCTACAGAAGAATGTTAAAGATTACATGTGTAGATCATGTAGGAGGTACTGAATAGAGCTGGGGAGAAAATAATGTGGTATAACCTGACTAAAGAAGGGAACTATTGATGGGACACAAACTGAGACAGTAAGGGATCAACAATTTAGAATTGGACGGTAGTGTGTTGGAGGTGGTGGGTAAAAATTGTAGCGGGAGACCTAGAGGGGGCCGGCCGGTGTATCCGACCGGTTCTAGGCGCTTCAGTCTAGAACCACCCGACCGCCACGGTGGCAGGTTTGAAACCTGCTGAAATGGCTCTGAGCACTATGGGACTCAACTTCGAAACCTGCCTCGGGCATGGATGTGTGTGATGTCCTTAGTTAGTAGTTCTAAGTTCTAGGGGACTGATGAACTCAGATGTTAAGTCCCATAGCGCTCAGAGCCATTTGAACCATTTCGAACCAAGATGGGGACACAGTAAACGGGTTCTAAAGGCTGTAGGTTGCAGTAGTCAGCCGGAAATGAAGTGTCTTGGGCAGAACAGAGTAGCGTAGAGAGCTACATCAAATCAGTCCTTGGACCGAAGACCACAACAATAACAACGCTGCATTTGTTCTTGTTGACTGTCAGTTGTCAATCCCTGATGATGATGATGTTTGGTTTGTGAGGCGCTCAACTGCGCGGCCATCAGCGCCCGTACAAACTCCAAATTTTTACGCAGTTCAATTTTTTTCCCTGTCAAATGTAGTCACTGTCACCAATGATGATGATGGTGAAATGATGAGGACAACACAAACACCTAGTCACAGGGCAGAGAAAAATCCCAACCTGGGAGGGAATAGAACCCGGGACCCCGTGATTGTCAATCCCTCCACTATGCGTCGATCCTCTGAAGGTCTTCCTTCATTTCGCTGCATACGTCTAGCATTTCGCCTTCTCCGTACACAACAGCAATATCCTCGAAAATCCTCATGGAATTTCCGGCGTTATCCATTAGGTCATTAATATATATTGTGGAAAGTAACTTTGTAATCTCACGAATACTGTAAGTGGGCTGTTTGGGTTTTTATGTTGGTAACGCCACGTAGCGCTCTGTATGAAATTCACTGGCTGTGCTGTGTGCAGTCTGTGGCTGGTTGGCATTGTTAGATGGTTCAAATGGCTCTGAGCACTATGGGACTTAACTTCTGTGGTCATCAGTCCCATAGAACTTAGAACTACTTAAACCTAACTAACCTAAGGACATCACACACATTCATGCCCGAGGCAGGATTCGAACCTGCGACCGTAGCAGTCCCACGGTTCCGGACTGCGCGCCTAGAACCACGAGACCACCGCGGCCGGCAGGCATTGTTAGAATATTCGCTATTGTAGTGTTGAGCAGTTGGGTGTGAACAGCGCGTAGCGTTGCGGAGTTGGAGGTGAGCCGCCCACGGTGGTGGATGTGGGAAGACAGATGGCAGAGTTTTGAGAGCGGACGATCTGGACGTGTGTCCGTCAGAAAAACTAAATTTGCAAGAATGGATGTCATAAACTGATATATATATTATGACTTTTGAACACTATTAAAGTAAATACATTGTTTGTTCTCTATCAAAATCTTTCATTTTCTAACTATGCCTATCAGTAGTTAGTGCCTTCAGTAGTTATAATCCTTTATTTAGCTGGCAGTATTGGCGCTCGCTGTATTGCAGTAGTTCGAGTAACGACGATTTTTGTGAGGTAAGTGATTCATGAAAGGTATAGGTTATTGTTAGTCACGGCCATTCTTTTGTAGGGATTATTGAAAGTCAGATTGCGTTGCGCTAAAAATATTGTGTGTCAGTTTAGTGATGATCAGAATAAGTAAAGAGAGTCTGAGTACGTTCAGCTTTGCTCAGCTGTTTGAAAATCAAGTAACGTAAGAGGTTTACCAGCACAGTAATTCATAAATTTTTCTAAGGGGAGGTTTCACTACTTCTTCAAGATATTGAAAATTTTTCTGGAAAGTGGGACCCATTGTATCTGTGAAGGCCATACGTGCGTCATACCTCTAAATATCAAGCCATTAAAGGCAGGTTGGCCACTCCTAAAAACGTACTCATTTATTAATAGGTATTCAACAGGACAGGTGTTCGTACGAGATGAGAGATACACGGTAAATTTCCTGTCATTAAGTAGGAGACGAGAGGACATGGTAAATTTTCTGTCATTAAAATCGCCGGTTATCTCACGCTACAGGAGACCGCGCCGTGCCGCTGCTGCCGTGCAGGCTGGGACGGAAGCCGTGTTTGTACTTGGCACTGCGGCCGGCCGCGCGGCAGGAAGCCTAACTGAGTTGGGCTCCGGGCGCGGTCCCAGCGTAACGCAGTTAACACACGGCGCCGCGCAGCCGGTAGGCGCACTCTGGCGCAAACATCCGCCTGGCGACGCGGCGCGACGCTTCCTTCCTTACAGCGCTGCGGGAATAGCCTGGGCTCGCGGTCTCGGGCAGGGGACGTCTCGAGGAAGCCACTGCCGAGCCATTTCCGCAGGTCGCTCCATGGAAAATAGCGCGGCCAGAGGAGGCCTGCAACCCAGCCCAGCACCGGTTGCCAAGTACACATCCCCGAAATAGAAACTAACCTCTTGGTGACAATCCAGCATTGGATCGTTCCATAAAATTATTTTTCATTGTTGAATAGAAAGAGGGGAAAGGAGATTAGCCTCCAACAACCCATAGAGGAAAGATTATCAGAGAAAGAGCAAAAGCTTGGGTTAGAAGATGGTTTCTTTTGTAAGAAGCCATCACGGCATTTGCCTTAACCGTTAGTTTACCGGTGGTTACTGTGCGACATCAGCATTTTTTAGATAGACTATCTGGGTTACCAGTGATGGAATTGCGGAACCGACACGTTTACTAGTAGGCTGAAGATATAAAACCACCATCAGTGCTCGTTGCTACAGCACAAATTTCCCGCCTTTCCTGTCTCTGAATTACTACTGAAACTCATGCTTTTCGTGTGCTCCACTGTCACTAAGTTGTTTCTTGTTTATGGCTATACAAGGGGTATTAATAAGCAGTGCAATACATTACTTTTCTGACAGCAGGTTGCTGTTATTCAGGATTCCAATATACCTTATTATTTTCCGATCTGTTGACTGTAAGAACCTATTTTCCAACATAAGCTTCGTCCAGTGTGACCGTCTTACAGCACCTTAATGAGAGGGCCTCCATGTCCGCGTGGTAACACTCTACTGGTCGACGTCCGACCCGTCTTGCTGCATCAATCAACAACTTCCCCATCATTCACGTAACGCTTCCCAGGGAGTGCATCTTTCATAGGTCGAAACAGATGGTAATCGGAAGGTACGTGACCCAGGCTGTAGGATAGATGTGAACACTTTGATGATCTTTTTGCCATGATGAATGACGACAGACCCTTCGCCCATCGACCCACCGTGTTTTTTTCACTGCTAGGTCTCTGCAAGCACTATTAATGTCTGCGATACTCGGCTTGAGTCGTGGTGCGCCTTTTCTGGCACACTATCTCTTTGGCACGACCCGGCTGTACTACGATCTTTGCCCCTGTTGTGATCTGGGGGCTGTTTGGCGGTCGCGGCAGTTGGGGTCGGACTCGCTACGAGGCGAAGGGACGCGCTCGCGGGTACGAAGGAGGAAAACACGCGGTCTCGCCAAGCAACGGCGCGGCCGGTCTTCCTTGCAACACGGGCGCGAGTATGTGGTGGACCTGCCTGATGTCAGCTCCGAGCGCTGTTCGTCGCATTGTTTTGGTGCATGTTTACTCGGAGAGACCCATCCCTCGAGACCATCTCGAACAACGCTCTCCATCGAAGGTGTAAGTGATTTTGGTGCCTTCGTTTCGTTGAATGATTTGCGTTGCAGCGAGTGTACTTGTTGGTTGGTTGTCCTAATGTACGTGTTGTTGAAGTAAGAACAGCTGCAAGGTGTGTGACCCCATGGAGACCAGCAGTCACTACTTCCTTTAAAAAATCAGTGTTCCCAAATTATGTAGTAACTGTAAGGTATTAAAGATATTAGGTCATAGTCTAGTTTTAATTTTCTGCATGCCAAGCCTATACAATTGTCAGCTACATTGCAGACCTAAGCAACGAAATTAAAGTCCACATAACCTAGTATTGTTGTGAAGTTGTGCGTTTGAATAACTTGATATTACCATGGAAATTTTTCCATTTCATGTTTGTACACATTCTCGGCCGTAATTCTATGTGGAAATATTGTTTGGCTAACTATGAGAGTGCAAAAGTCTGGTACTATATTTTCAGCATTGGATCTGGGTACAGTTCTTAGTTTAAATGTTTTACAGCATTGATATTGCTGTAAAACTTCAGTCACTTCTATTGAAATTATTGATTGGTTCATTTATATTGTTGTTTATTAATCTCTTAACTTACATTAATTGATGTTTGCTTGGTGTTTGCCGTGTTTTCTGTGGTCTGTTTCTGTTCCAGTTTTCTACTAGTTGGTGTGTGTGGGAACGACGCCACGTTCGGCTTACCTGCACAGAAGCTGTGACGTATCGTCTAATAGGAAGTGACTCCCAGTTGGGCCCCGGCGTTTAGGTGTTGTTTTGGACGGCTGGTCTGCTGCTTCCGGCATTTTAAGTTAAGTCACCTTTTGCCTAGTGTTGCCTGGCGTCATTGCCCGTTTGGTAGACATTTTTTTTTTAAAAAGGGGGTTTTAATTTGCTTGTGAATCAATTGTATTAATTATCTGGTTGTGCTCATTGTGTTATTTGGGTTCGCAACGAACTGTTGTGTCGTGTAAATCACTTCCATATTGCTGATTATTGTCCAAAAGAAAATTATTTGTGCCACCTTTTAAAATCACCATCAGATTGTAATTTATGTTTCTTAAGTATTGAAATCTCCGTGGCTCATCTTTTAAGTCACTTGTTGTGATTGTGTATTTGATATTCTCTTAAACACGCCCACGTGATGAATACCTCTTATCTGTTTTATAAAAGGTTGTTTTCAATAAATTGTTAATTATTTATTTGCTAGTTGTTGTGTTAAGGAGTGACATAGTTGGCGGCCTTCCCTTCCATGTTAAGTGTATCCCTCATCCCGACTTCCTCAGTCACAACTGTTAATCCAGAACGTGGTTGCATTCGGTTGTCAGGGGGGATAGAATTGTCTTCCTTTAAATACGTGTCACTCCTTAATTGGTCATTTGTTGTTTAGTAAGAATTTATGGTTATTGTAATTTCATTGCTTTTTCGCCAAAAGAAGCTCAGTGACAGTTCTCTGCTTGTATGGCACCCTCCGTTACAGTGGCAATTTCTATGGCTACTTATGGAGCCGCCACCTACCGTCACTTCATGAAACTATGGAACTGAAGAGGGAATATTCCTTGATGTCACACAAAAATTCTCCATTTTTTCAACTGGAACTGGTTGAGAAAAAAAAATTTTCTCTATTTACTGAACGCGCCTCCTAATTTTCACTCAATTTCAGTTTTGTTGATGTTAAGTGTTGATGTGTCTAAAATTACGTTTCATGGGTCACTAGCCAACACGACCAGATAAATTTGGTACAAAACAAGATATTCACGTTTGTGGTCCGCCTATAACCTTTGGTAAATAAGCATCGAGTCATCTCTGCTCAGCCATGGAATCTATATGCCGACGACTCCAACAATGGCATGCTGTATTACAAGTGATCACAATTCCGAAACCTCTGATAGTGTCAACGAAATGGTGGCAGGGCATAATCTGGGATGTTCCTGATGTGGCCGTAGTCAATGCCAGACTAATCTTCAGGGAGATTAATGCAGAAGATAAAATGAGTTTGTAATAGTTTTGAGTTGCCGTCGTTGAAGAGCTTGAGTTCGCCAATATCAAGAGTAAATGAACTACCACACGTGAGCTGTGACAAACACTTGATCGATAAGCTGAATCGGTAAATGAAATGTTACAAAAGTAACATCAAGAAGTTGAACATTGTGTACCACACAGAAACGCCTCCTTGGTACCAAATAGATGCACCAGCCATGTGTAACTGAACTCTGCATGAGAAATAATAAGAACTGTTCTCGCAGAGTACCACAAAATGTTAGCAACCCCTTGTTTACCATTGGTTTCTCTTTCACATCACATACAATAAAACTGTTGTAAAAGATGTTCTTAAACACTTACGTTGAACAGAAATAAAGAAACACATAAAATTAGCTGACGAGAGGATCATAGCGACGAAGTCTGTTTTCGGTATTGTGTACTGTAGCACTTTACTTGTTAGCCTGAAAAACTGTCAGCATCCCTTTAAAATGAACGAGATCTAGAGCTCAGAAAGAAGAGAAGGCGTTAGTATTATCCACGAAAAAAAAAAAAAGACGCACTTCGAAGGAATTATCCGACTGAGAAGGAAATTGGTAGATGTGACGAACATGTACAGACGTACAAATGATTAAAGTTTCAGAAAAATTGGATGATTAATCCGAGACAAAAAGCTCCAAAAATTGAGAAATTCAGTAACACGTTGGTCTACATCTGGCACTTACGCAAGAAGTTATTCGGCTAGGCATTGATTGACAGAGTTGTTGGATGGCCACCTGAGGGATGTCGTGCCAGACTGTGTCAATCGGAGTGTAAGATCGTCAAAATCCTGAGTTGGCTGGAGGGCTCTGTCCATAATCCTGCAAACGTTCTCAGTTGAGTAGAACTATGGCGACGTTTCTGGCCAAGGTAGGGTTTGGAAAGCACGAAGACTAGCAGTAGAAACTCTGACCGCAGACGAGCATTAGCTTGCTGAAATGCCATCCCAGGCAGGATTGCTTACCATGTATGGCAACAAACCGGGGCGTAGAATACCGACGACATACCGCTGTGTTCTAAGGGTGCCGCGAATGGCGACCAAACGTGTTCTACTATGAAACGAGATGACACCCTAGACTGTCACTCCTGATTATAGGATCGTCGTTCAGCAGTGCGCACGCCTTGTTGTTGTCGGTCATTTGCATGTGAAAATGCCACGACACCGCGAGCCTGAGCGTATTGCGCTTGTGAAGGCCCACTATGCGACCAATAACATCCCAATTGCGGCTCGAAGGAAGTTTGCGACAGATTTGAAGCTGAAGAAAACCGATCAAAGTGTACTAACAATCAAGAATTTGATTCGCAAGTTTGAGAGAACGGGTAGTGTCCGAGATTAAGAATGATGGCAATGTCGGTCATCCAAAAAAAGTGAAAACACCTGAAAGCATCGAGAAGACACGAGCTGAGTTTCAAACCAGCCCCAGGAAATTGCACAACAGATGGGAATCAACCGGAAAAATACTGCGATAAATTGTTGTTAAACACCTACATCTCGTCCCATACAAAATTGAAACCCATCAGTTATTAAGCCCCAGAGCTATGGAACAGAGGTTGTGTTACGCCAACACTATCGTCCAGAGAACTGACGAACAGAATTTTAATCTGAATATGGTTTGGTTTTTCCACAAAGTCCACTTTCATTTCGGTTCGTCAATAAACAAAATTGGTGCATTACTGGGACTGAAAATCCGCATTTCGCGATCGAGAAGTCTCGTCATCCTGAACAGGTGACAGTGTGGTGTGCAATATCCAGTCACGGAATAATCGGTGCAATATTCCTCGATGGCACGCTGACTACCAAATGATACGTGAAGGTTTTGGAAGATGATTTCATCCCCATTATCCAAAGTGAACCTGATTTCGACGAGATATGGTTCATGCGTGATGGAGATCAGCCCCATCGAAGCAGTTTAGTGTTTGATGACCGGAGGAGCACTTTGGGGACTGCATTCTGGCTCCGGGGTACCCAGAAGCGACTGGCATGGGCCTCGATTGGCCGCCATATTCTCCTGGGTCTGAACACTTGCGACTCCTATTTGTGGGGCTATATTGTAGTCAAGGTTACAGCAATAACCCCAAAACCATTGCTGAGCTGTAAACAGCTATTCAGGAATGTTCCGACACCTCAGCGAGTCACGTAGAATTTCACTTTTCGTCTACGTCCCAACATCGCGAATGATGGTAGTAATACCAAACATGTCATAACCTAAATCCTAATATCTGTAGTGACATTTACATCTTGAGTAAGGGTGTGTGCACGCCATAGTTTGTAACTAATTTAGTTTTTTTCATATAGTTCAATAACTGTCACCTTGTGAAATACGAAAACAGTGATAGATGTATTAGGGTCTGTGTTGCAGCTAGACTCTAAAGTAGCAGTCCGATCGGCCAGATTTACCTAAGGAGAGACGAAGTGTAGCGGCCTAGACCACAGACACTGATCAGTACCACAGAGCAATGAGTCCCCAGCACTGGCCATTGTCAGACAATGACCTGCTCTGCTCAACAGCGTTACCAGCAATGAGACATTTCCTCGCCGAACTTCTGCAGGTCATTGGCTGGGACAATGACCAAGCTTCAGGAAGCTTCTGCTGTCAGATCCACTAAAATTCAGTGACAGCTGGACCCCGGCCACTGGCCCCTGTTCCAGACGCTTCTGCATGACACAGAAAATTGGCTTCTTCCGCAAGGTCAGTCCAGATATTCAAACACCTGGCACCAGCCTGTCATCATCGGCACAACTGAGTCATGCTGTAACACCTAATCTGTGTCGATGAAGCTTTGGAGCTATGACGTATTTACCTCCGTCGTCCAGAACTACCAACTGCTGCATGATCACCAACGCTGCCGTCTCCACTAGTCCGCTCACCGACGCACCTGCAGCCGCCTCCTGCTTTGAGGTACGAAGGGACAACCGCCCAGCTCTGTGCCAATGGGGAACTGCCGCTGCCTGATATAGTGATACAGCGTCACACTTGCAGCCTGGGGTTCATCTCCCTGGGCTGCGCTGCCTGCCGCCAGGCCGCTAGGACACCACCAGCTACACTGCCTGTGCATTGACTGCTCAAGCCGAGCCGAGGTCCGTATCCGCCACCGCCGACTCAGCGTCCAGCAAGTTAGTAACACTTAGCAGTGCACGCCGACTCCTCAGTAGGCTGTGTATACCGCAAGCCGTTTGATACACATACCTCGCCTGTCGCGCCGGGAGGAAATGTAACGCTACAATGCCAAGCTGCGCCTGGGACGAGTGCACATCCAACTGACTGACCAAAACGTACGTAATGAAAAAGAACTGTTTTGTTCATCGAGTGTTTCTGTGCAGCCTACTACAACGTACTCCTGTCGCTGCTTTCTGTCCCAAGGTGGGTAACAACGCGTCCTAACAACCTCTAAGAAACCTCGCACCCCCCAAAAGTAGGCATCGCACCCCCGATACGCTAGAGTACTGTAATACTTCCACGCCTATATCTCATTCAGACATGTCTGATATGAACTGAATTTTTTTCACCTTTGCGCTTCAAAGTGGCTCTACACCCGAAATCGCTACAGTGAACTATATAGATAATGAAAATTTAGTCAAATGGCGGGAAAGATACCATTCAAAAAGTATATCACGACTATGGTGCCCAGTCAAGCAATGATTATGTTTTTCCTTTTGATTTAATTCAACCATTTATATCTTGGAACAAAATTTACTTGTGTAAAGCTCATACTGTCAAGTTCTTCTCTTGGCAATTAAATAAATTGTCCCAAAAAAATTTTCGCTGTGAAGAAAGTACAGTCATCTTCTTGTAGGATGAAAACAACAAGTTTTGACTTGGGCCTGACACTCTGTACGTTCCGTAACATGTAAGGGCATAGCATTGTTCTACAATACACAGTGTTATTTAATAAAGGTACTATAAACGTTCCCAAACTATGAAAATAGTCCTAGTTTACCAAATGGATTGTATACAGGTTCCATCATAATTAATAACCGAAAACCGATAAGAGTGAAAATATACTATAATACAAGCAAAAATGTAAACATGGATCCGCAAACGAGCTGTTCGCAAAATAATTCCAAACGTGAGCTTATCAGCCATCAGTGTAATAGTTATGAAATATTACCCTAGTTAGCATAAATGTATTTGAAATTTTATCTTTTCGACTAGGTTTCCGTCCAATTACATTCAAATTTCAAACGTAGTTACCTTAAGAAAAAATAAAAAAACCTCATCATCAAGTTCCATATTACAATTCACTTTAGAGCAGTATCTATTAAAATAAGTGTTTATAAAGGAACTCAAAAATTTTTTTCTTATTGATAAATGTATAGATAATTATTCGACTCTCGCACCAAAAATTCATTTGTAGTATTTAAGTGTTTAACACTGACGGACAAAAGAAGATTTACGTTCTTCCTTTGTTAGTTTTAGTAATTGTTACCTTTCGTTGTTCTCATGTCCTGGTGGGAGGTCGTACAGGCGAGACGCTGTGCCATTACTAGTGGAATTGTGCTAAATAATGGAAGCAACTGCTGAAAAAAAATAGACTTTCTCTTTTACGATACCATGTATCTGTAACTCTGGAAGATTATTGTTTTAATTTTATATGGAGAATGTAGATGGAGGCAACGGTCTTCACGACGGCGCTGCTCAACAATAGAGGTATGTGAATGTGTTCATCTCTTTCCCTTCGTGGCCGCCAATGTCAATTACAATATTTAGATCGTATCTGCCACGACATTCAGAACCTACAATCTTTCTCTTCATTTAATTACGAAGTCCGATTATTTTCTTCCTTAGATGAATAAATGCATTTTTTCCATAATTCTTTTTACACAGGCCACGGGGATTGATAGTACTCAGAACGTACTTGCCTCTATCCCGTACTATAACTCATTTCCTTCACAGTATTAATTCTTACTTTGAACCACTCACTCGCGAATGTACGTGCCGTCTTGTGTTGTGTAGTCAGTCTTTTTTATTCCTTAATAACGTTACTTCTAGAAAGAGACTTTGACTCTGCAGCGGAGTGTGCGCTGATATGAAACTTCCTGGCAGATTAAAACTGTCTGCCGGACCGAGACTCGAACTCGGGACGTGGCAGAAGTAAAGCTGTGAGGACGGGGCGTGAGTCGTGCTTGGGTAGCTTAGATGGTGGAGCACTTGCCCGCGAAAGGCAAAAGTCCGGAGTTCGAGTCTCGGTCCGGCACACAGTTCTAATCTGCCAGGAAGTTTCAACGTTACTTTTAATATTCAGTGGTTTGGTTTCCACAGTAGACCTTTGCCTGTGTAGCAACGTCGCTTCACGAGAAGTATTTATTACGCGACATTCATACAGACTCTCAATTCAAAATTACGACACCGGCTGACTTAGCTTGTAACAAATTTAACAGGGCGGATACATGTTCCACGTGTTACCTTCGCATTTCGATGCAATATGGCACTCGTATGTTCTGTGAGGCACGAACTGTTTCAGACTACTCGGTATCCTCCCTCAAATCTTGGCAATATTGTACAAGGCTCTGTGGCTCTTCAACCCTATCAACAGAGTGCCGTGTACTTCACTTCTGAGATGACCAGACACAGAAAAATTCAGGAGATCGATGTCACGCGATCTTGCAGACCAAGATACAGGCCTTGCTCGACCTGTCCAAATTAGCTTGTTAGATTTCACCTTTCATCAGTATTAAGTTGTGCCTGAGGCGCATCATGCATCTACCACATTGATCAACGATTGACATGGGTGAAATTTGAAACCAAAGAAATGAGGCCTTACTAACTGGGACAATATTTCTACTGAATTCAGTGGCGTTTCGTAATAAAACATTCACAATTATCTCTCAGACAGGTCGTTCGCTGGCCCATGGATTCAAGCTTAATGGAAACGTTTTTGCTTCTATGTCGAGTTCCACATCAGATTATATGTACACATATAATGTCGTGTCGGAAAAAAATCGTAGTACCAGGAAGGAGTTGTGCGACATAAGCGAAAGTCAGTAGATATGATTCTACATCTGGAAGGTTATGTTTATTCAGATTTCGCGCCAGTCGCATCAGAGTGGCTCTTGAAGCACCACTATGAGAAGCAAATCAAGTTTGCTTCAAACACACACTGTAATGGTAGTGTGCGTCAGCTACCTTCGAGAATGGACGTTGTGAATTGGTGTTAGTCAAGAATGCCTTTAAGGCGACAAAGAATCCATAATCAACACTTCACTGAGTTTGACTGGCGTCGTGTAACAAGGCTATGAAAAACTGGATGTTCCTTCTGCGATATTGCAGAAAGACTTCGCAGGAATGTAGCCATTGTACATGACTGCCGGCAGCGGTGGCCACGAGCATGTGCGGGTGCAAGAAGACTGGGCTCCTGGCAACCATATGGCACTACCCAGAGGGAAGACCACCGTGTTCGGCGTATGGCTCTCGCGATAATAATGCACCTGAGGCAGCAATTTGAGCAGCAAGTCGAACCTCAGTGACACAACGAGCTGTTACAAGTCGGTTACTCCAAGGACAGAACCGATCCAGACACCCTGTACCGCACATTTCATTTACTCAAACCACCGCCGTTTGCGGCTTCAATGGCGTCAAGCCAGATCTCATTGGAGGGCAGGGTGGAAACCGTGTTTTCTGATGAAAGCTGGTTCTGCCTCGGTGGCACTGATGGTCGTATGTTGGTTGGATGGAAGCCAATTGAGGGACTATAAACAGGCTCCCTGCGTGCTAGACAAACTAGTCCTATACGTGGGTTTATGGTCTGCGGTGTGACTTCGTATGACAGCATGAACACTCTCGTGGCTGTACCTATCACCCTGGCTGCAGATTTGAGCGTCATTCTGGTGATTCAACCTCTTGTTCTGCCATTCATTAACAGCTTCCAGGGAGTGTTTCCCTATAGCCTAACACTCGCCCACATACCACAGCTGACACCGCATTCGACACCGTTCCACATTGCCGTTTAATGAAAAAAATACGAACTTACGGAGTATTGGAGCAGACTTTCGATTGGATTCAAGACTTTCTTGCAGATAGAACTTAACACGTTGCTCTTAACGGAATAAAATCGACAGATGTGAGGGTAATATCCGGAGTACCACAGGAAAGTGTGATAGGACCGTTACCATTTACAGTGTATATAAATGATCTAGTAGAAAGCGTCGGATGCTCAATAAGGCTATTCTCAGATGATGCCGTTTCCTACACCAAAGTAGCAACTCCAGAAGATAGTAAGAATTTGCAGAACGACCTGCAGATAAGTGATAATTGGTGCAGGCTTTGGCAGTTGACCATGAACGTAAATAAACGTAACATATTGCGCATACATAGGGAAAGAGACAAAGTCTGCCGTAAAATATCAAGGCGTAACTATCCAGAGGACCTTGAATGGAATGACCATTAAAACACATAATGGGAAAAACAGACACCAGACTCACATTCCTAGGAAGAATCTTAATGAAATGTAGCTCATCCACGAAAGAAGTGGCTTATAAGGCTCTAGTTCGCCCGATTCTTGAGTATTGTGCTTCTACCTGGGATACCTATTAGGTAGGACTGATAGAGGTGATAGAGAAGATCCAACGGAGAGCGGCGTGTTTCGTCACGGAATCGTTTAGTTGGCTAGAGAGCGTTACGGAGATGCTAAACAAACTCCGCTGGCAGACGTTAAAAGAGTGGCGTTGTGCATCACGGGGAGACTTACTACTGAAATTTCGGGACAGCATATTACTTACCCCCACATGCATCCCGCGTATTGCTCACGAAAATTCGAGAAATTAGAACCAATACAGAGGCTTACTGACAATCATTCTTCCCACGCACTATTCGCAAGTGGAACAGGGTTGGGGGGATCAAATAGTGGTTCCGAAAGTACCCTCCGCCACAGACCATTAGGTGTAGATGTAGATGTAGCACAGCATGCTCTATAGTGATTGCTAATGTCAATAAAGTTCACCAACTGCCATGTACATTAGGATATTATTTTATTTTATTGTGAAGGCTACCAGTTTCAGCCTTTCATTATGACATCTTCAGGCCCCATTCGCATCTATCCAAATAAACAAACTTGTCGTATAGGCCTATGAAGCTCAGGGTATCGTGAATTAAATCGTTACACTATTCCTTCACTGGAAGATGTGATAGCAACTGCTATCCAACTGCAGCTGTCCATAAATCCGTTAGTGTACGAGAGGATGGAGATCTCTCCTAATCAGCAAATTGCAAGGCATCCCTGATATGCTCAATAATGTTCTTATCTTGGGAGTCTCGTGACCAGCAGAAATGTTTAAACTCAGAAGAGTGTTCCTGGAGCCACTCTGTAGCATTTCTGGACGTGTGCAGTGTCGCATTGTCCTGCTGATATTGCCCAATTCCGTCGGAATGCATAGCGATCATGAATAGATGCAGGTAATAAGACAGGATGCTTACTTACGTGTCACCGGTGAAAGTCATACCTAGACGTGTCAGGCATGCCACATCACTCCAGCTGCACACACCCCCTACCATTAAAGAGCCTCCACTTGCTTGAACAGTCCCCTGCTGACATGTAGGGTCCATGAATTCATGAGAGTGTCTTCATACCCGTACACGTCCATCCGCTCGATACAATCTGAAACGATACTCGTCCGACCAGGCAATATGTTCCCAGTCATCAACAGTCCAATGTCCGTTGTCCAGGCGAGGCGTAAAGCTTTGTGTCGTGCAGTCATCAGAGATACACGAGTGGGGCTTCGACTTCGAAAAGCCATATCGATCATGTTTCGTTGAATGGTTCGCACGTTGACCCTTGCTGATGGCCCAGCATAGAATTCTGCAGCAATTTGCGGAAGAGTTGCACTTCTGTCGCGTTGAACGGTTGTCTTCGGTCGTCGCTGATCCCATTCTTGCAGGATCTTTTTCCGGCTGCAGCGACGTCCCAGATTTGATGTTTTACCGAATTCCTGATATTCCCGGTGTGCTCGTGAAATGGCCATACAGGAAAATCCCAACTTCGTTGCTATCTCGCTCGTACACCGACGGTAACACCACGTTCAAACTCACTTAAATATTGACAAGCTGCTATTGTAACAGCAGTAACCGATGAAACAACTGATCCAGACATTTGTTGTCTTCTATAGGCGTTGCCGACCGCAGCGCCGTATTCTGCCTGTTTTCATATCTCTGTATTTGAATACACATGCCTATACCAGTTTCTTTGGCGCTCCAGTGTGTTATTGTTATCATTATTCTGAGACTTAACAATTTCAAAAAATGTTAAGAAGACGACCTGTTATACACTACTGGCCATTAAAATTGCTACATCAAGAAGAAATGCAGATGATAAACGGGTATTCATTGAACAAATATATTATACTAGAACTGACATGTGATTACATTTTCACTCAATTTGGGTGCATAGATCCTGAGAAATTAGAACCCAGAACAACCAACCCTGGCCGTAATAACGGCCTTGATACGCCTGGGCATTGAGTCAAACACAGCTTGGATAGCGTGTACAGGTACAGCTGCCCGCTTCAACACGATACCACAGTTCATCAAGAGTAGTGACTGATGTATTGTAACGAGCCAGTTGCTTGTTCACCATGGACCAGACGTTTTCAGTTGGTGAGAGATCCGGAGAATGTGCTGGCCAGGGCAGCAGTCGAACATTTTCTGTATCCAGAAAGGCCCTTGCAGGACCTGCAACATGCGGTCGTGCATTATCCTGCTGAAATGTAGGGTTTCGCAGGAATCGAATGAAGGGTAGAGCCACGGGTCGTCACACATCTGAAATGTAACGTCCGTTGTTCAAACATGCCGTCAATGCGAACAAGAGGTGACCGAGACGTGCAACCAGTGGCACCCCATACCATCAGGCCGGGTGATACGCCAGTATGACGATGACGAATACACGCTTCCAATGTGCGTTCACCGCGATATAGCCAAACACGGATGCGACCATCATGATGCTGTAAACAGAACCTGGATTCATCCGAAAAAATTGACGTTTTGCCATTTATGAACCCAGGATCGTCGTTGAGTACACCATCGCAGGCGCTCCTGTCTGTAATGCTGCGTCAAGGTTAAGCGCAGCCATGTTCTCCGAGCTGATAGTCCATGCTGCTGCAAACGTCGTCTAACTGTTTGTGCAGATGGTTGTTGTCTTGCAAACGTCCACATCTGTTAGCACAGAGTTCGAGACGTGGCTGCACGATCCGTTACAGCCATGCTGATGAGATGCCTCTCATCTCTGCGGCTAGTGATACGAGGCCGTTGGGATCCAGCACGGCGTTCCGTATTATCCTCCTGATTCCACCGATTCCATGTTATGCTACCAGTCATTGGATCTCGACCAACGTGGCCGTGCGGTTAAAGGCGCTGCAGTCTGGAACCGCAAGACCGCTACGGTCGCAGGTTCGAATCCTGCCTCGGGCATGGATGTTTGTGATGTCCTTAGGTTAGTTAGGTTTAACTAGTTCTAAGTTCTAGGGGACTAATGACCTCAGCAGTTGAGTCCCATAGTGCTCAGAGCCATTTGAACCATTTTTGATCTCGACCAACGCGAGCAGCAATGTCGCGATACGATAAACCGCAATCGCGATAGGCTACAATCCGACCTTCATCAAAGTCGGAAACGTGATGGTACGAATTCTCCTCCTTACACGAGGCATCACAACAACGTTTACCCAGGCAACGCCAGTAAACTGCTGTTTGTGTATGATAAATCGGTTGGAAACTTCCCTCATGCTAGCACGTTGTAGGTGTCGCCACCGGCGCCAACCTTGTGTGAATGCTGTGAAAAGCTAATCATTTGCATATCACAGCATCTTCTTCCTGTCGGTTAAATTTCGCGTCTGTAGCACCTCATCTTCATGTTGTAGCAATTTTAATGGCCAGTAGTGAATAAGTAAAGGTAGCAGGTCTAAAAGAAGAAATATATAAATAAAATATGCTTTCACTCTTCTCCGTTTGCGCTATTAGTTATATCGAACTCCTGCACGAAAAATATGTAAGAGGAATTACCAACTAAGAATGATAGAACAGAAAGAAATTATTTTCGATTAATAAAATGCACTTTGTACAAAGGAGTTGTTAAAATAGTTGTTAATATCGTTCGTATAAATTTGGAACGTATTTGAGAGAAATATTCTTATTCGCAGAAATCCAAAATTACGTTTCCTGAGAGCTCCGTTCCTTGAGAGTCTCGTCTAGAAACG
Source organism: Schistocerca serialis cubense (assembly GCF_023864345.2). NCBI lineage: Eukaryota > Metazoa > Arthropoda > Insecta > Orthoptera > Acrididae > Schistocerca > Schistocerca serialis. Next base: position 343,778,866 of record NC_064638.1, on the reverse strand, counting down.
TTTCTCAGTAGGAGACCATCAAACGAGCCGAGTTTCGCAGAGCAATTTCTTTCGCCGCCTCCGTTGGCCCTCGCGCTCGCATCGCGCAGAGCTTGCCCGCCGTCTCGTCCGCCGCGACAGCGCGTGTATGCGAGGAATCAGTGACGTCTCAAGAGGAAATATAAGGCTGGCGGCAGACAGCGGCTGTCAGGCGCGCCGCCAGGGCTGCCAACCTTCCCGCTCCGAGAGCTCTCGGCGTTCCCAAAAACGCACGGCGAGCCCCCCGCCCCCACCTCGCCACCACCCCATCACGACACGACGCTACCCCCATCCCGGTTATTATATTTTAATGAGTTTTTCGATTGCTTCGGCTCGCGAGGCCGCAGCCATGGAAATAGAGTTTGTGTTTGTGGCCGGGTCTTGACGGCGCCTCAGCGTTGGGAACCGCTTGTTCCGACATTCGGAGGGGGCGGGGCTTCGGCGGCAGTCGTCAAAGGCACAACTCGAGGAGCGGCAGCCGACAATTTCGGTCCCAGCTCCCACACCGCGTCCGCGTTTTCCTGTTTCGTTTCATTTAATTTCCGGGAATAAGAATCGAGTGAGAGGTTGAGCTTACGTCCTTTGTAGACGTTCTTCGCAGCTGTTAAAGTCCTACAACTTCCATCTCTGAAAAGGAAAAGAACGTCGGACATCAAACAGCAGCTGTAAGTTACAAGAAGCATTGTTACGCTCATTATGTGAATATTGATGAATATTCGTCAATCAATCGAAGCGGTGGTAGTCGTAATCTTCCCGCTATTGACAGCATTGATGTTTTTAGACCTATAACCTAGCGAAATAAAGACTTCAATAAGGTGGCAAGATAGTATTTTTACGCCTGGGAAACAGAGAGGGCGGATAACAATAGAATACTCTCTAGTATTACAGGTGGAGCTTAGTCACACGCAACACATCACTACGTTCAAGTACTTCATAGCACAAAAATTAAACACTGACCATCACTTTTTTTCGACAATAATCCTCACACAGAATCGCATTCCAAACATCACAGTGTGATTTGTACGAATCCACGTAACATCTGAAAAAACTACCCGCCACCTTATTTCTTTTCTTTAAATTTGGTTTTCATTGTGTGCACACTAGTTAGCCGTCAACAATTACACTATTTAGTCATCAACAGTTTCAATATTTAGCTACAAACAATTACAAAAAACTAATGTCCTTCGAAAATACTAGTTCAAATTAACTAAACAATTCTGTATTTCTTCATTATTAGAAAAAAGTGAAAGTTTCTCGATTTATAAACATAGATATAATAAATAAGTTTTCCTTTACAGACGAAAATTTACAAACTAATTTGTGCAGTCAATGCTCTTAGAGATATAAAGAATTTCTCAATTAACACCTGAATAAAGTGGACTTACATATTCTCTACGAATGGTACCCTCAATTCTGTGAAGGATTGTTCTCGATGTTGTTGGAATTGCCAACAGGCGTATATTAAATGATTAATATGTACGACACCTGAATTGTTGCAACCACAAGTGTCTGAAATTGTCAGGGTGGTAATTTCTTCAATACTATCCTTGCTAACTATGGAATCCAGTTCCGCACGACAAAAGATGTGAAGTTCTCGGAAAGGTGAAAATTCTTTTTCATATGTATAAATTGCAGGAATTTCTGTTTAATAACACATTTATTCATACCGTCAACAGAATATTAATTTTTGTTTCTTCTTCTTTTGGGGTGATACTTAAAGCTCAATCACTCAGCATCGCGTCACTCCAGCTGTAATCTGCACACATTGACTTATTCAACTTTAATATTCTGCTTGCACGTTCCGTCTCATTTGTATCAGAACTGTAATTACTTTTTTTCTTCTAGTCATCAGTAAATTTAATGAAATTATCAACAAGCCCTCGTGGCTGCCCGCGACAGAATTTTCCGGTATCACTTTGTTTGCTTACACTTCGGGGAATCGACGTGCACTAGTTTGGAATGGAATGAGGCTGTGATTGATCACGTGACCAAGTCAGTTCCCACCATCCCACTTACTATCCTCCTCGTTCAACACGTGATATCGAACTACTCCTACCCCTCCACCTGATTCTCCGCCTTCCCAGCACGATCACGAGCCGCTCGTTAACTGAATCGCATCAAATGTCGAGGTGTAGTGGCATGAAGTTCATGTGACACTTAAATCGTGTGATGATGTCAGCTCCCAAATGCGCACTTCAATATTTCAATGGTTGGACTTGAGTTTCCAGTTGAAAGATGGATGTTAAATGTATTCTAAAAGGAAGCGCAGGTCATGTGTGACACGTGGTAGCTGATCTTAGAAGAGCACCGCGGCTACTCATCATCAACCATTTCGTTCAGATTTATGTTGAGTGGGAGATTCAAATGGCCAAGCTTTTAGAAAAAAAAGTCTTTTAGGCGGGGATGAGAAGAGACATGAACACTTTATACTAGCGTACATTCTAGGCGGGAGTTGGCGTGCCGGAAAGAGTAGAGAACAATAATCCGAAGTTATGGGGTCGAGCCATATTCGAAAGATCCTTTTAAAATCTTTTAGTCTTTTGCGTACCTTACACTGCAGATAAATTGAAATAATGCTTATTGTATTGTACTTATTTATTGATACAGTCCAAAATGGAAGTGAAACGTGGACGATAAATAGCTCAGACAAAAAGAGAATAGAAGCTTTCGAAATGTGGTGCTACAGAAGGATGCTGAAGATTAGATGGGTAGATCACATAACTAATGAGGAGGTATTGAATAAAATTGAGGAGAAGAGAAATTTGTGGCACAACTTAACTAGAAGAAGGGATCGGTTGGTAGGACATATTCTGAGGCATCAAGGGATCACCAGTTTAGTATTGGAGGGCAGCGTGGAGGGTAAAAATCGTAGAGGGAGACCAAGAGATGAATACACTAAACACATTCAGAAGGATGTAGGTTGCAGTAGGTATTGGGAGATGAAGAAGCTTGCACAGGATAGAGTAGCATGGAGAGCTGCATCAAACAAGTCTCTGGACTGAGGACCACAACAACAACAACAGTCCAAAACAAAACAAAAATGCTCATTGCGAAGGAACTGTCTGAATGGCACGGAAATCGGAAAAAAGAGAGAGAGAAGAGAGAGAGAATACAATTGATTCAAGGGAAAGTGTTTCACAAACGGAGCAAATCGATAACTCGTTGGTTCACTTCTGTCCTGTTTATCGGCTTGGCATTGATTAATAGAGTTACTGAATGTATTGTGCCGAATTCTGCCAGTTCGAACGTTAGATAGTCAAAATCTCAAGCTAGTTGCAGGATTCTGCCCATAATGCTTCAAACGTTCTCAATTTGGGAGAGATCCAGCGACATTGATGGCCAGGTTAGGGTTTGGCAAGCACGAAGACAATCAGTAAGAACTCTTGCTGGGTGCGGGCGGCTGTCATCTTGTTGGTATCTAAGCCCATGATGGCTTGCTATGAAGGACAACAAAAGGGATCGTAAAATATCGTTGACGTACCACCGCGCCGTGAGGGCTGTGGGGACCTAAGGAGTCCTGCTATGAATTGCAATGGCCCTCCAGACCATCAATCCTGTCGAGCCGTATGGTGGGCGATAGTTAGGTTTGTATCCTGCTGCTGTATGGGAGTTCTCCGGACACGTCTTCGCAGGTCGTCGGTGCTCAGTACGAAGCGAGACTCATCACTCGAGACAGTTCTACTCCAGTCAGTGAGATAGGACCGAATGTGTCCGACACTACTTTAGATGGGCTTGTCGTGTACAGAGGTAAATGGCAGTCGCCGGAACGGACGCCGTGACTTATGCCCCCTTCCCGTCAGCCACCTGTTAATGGTTCTCGTAACCATTGAACAACTAGCTGCACGTCAGGTCACCGATAATGGTGAATTCGGTGCTCTAAATGTCTCTCTGACGTTTGCTCAGCCCTCACGTTCTGTGATCTCTCTTGGTCGAACGCTCCATTCTGGACGCTGTGTTCAAATGGTTCAAATGGCTCTGAGCACTAGGGGACTCAACATCTGAGGTCATCATTCCGCTAGACTTAGAACTATTTAAACCAAACTAACCTAAGGACATCACACACATCCATACCCGAGGAAGGATTCGAACCTGCGACCGTAGCGGTCCAGCGGTTCCCGACTGAAGCGCCTAGAACCGCTCGGCCACAGCGGCTGCGACACTGTGTTCGGAAATGGTTCACCCATTCCCGCCAACATCGTCAAATAGTCGTATTCAGTTGTGAGAAGATCGTCGATTACTTCAGCCAGTTTCATTGAGCTCACTTACAAGTCCTCTCTCAAATGTAGACGTCTGGATTTATTGTTCACATGCCTGACGCGTACAGTCCAGCTGAGTACACAGAATGAGATTCGCAAAGACTTTTGCCTCGCATCAACACGTCCCATGTTTACTATCCTTCCCAGCTGCTCGGTGAACATGCGCAGCAACGTCATATATTCATCCATAATCCGTCAGAGTCAAAATATTTCATTTTCCGTAGATATCATTATCAATATCAATATGTTAACAACGTTCTTAACACTTTTGTGGAGCGTATTTTGTCTTTTTTTTCATTAAAGGCATGAAAAATAAATGCGAAGAATAATTTGGGATTGCAAATAAATTTCCAGGAAGGAACTGTAAGGCGTACACAAGAAATTCGTACTTAATTTGATACTTTTCTAATTTCTGAATTGCTAACAAGAGCGTGCTTGGATGACAGTCATGTTAAAAATGGAGCAGTAATTTTGTCAGCACCTTGCACACCTTAAAAATGCCGCATATTTAGAATTATACTGTTATTTTAAGGTTTCTACAGAAAAACAAACTTTTTTTACATTCATAGAAGGTTCTCTCGCATCACACAGTTTTGCAGCAAACTCTCCAGTTATTAGCGTGGATATTGCACGGTTCCACAAGCGGAATACGTTTGGGGGTTGAATCACTTGAATACTGCGAGCTGGCCACCTTCATCTTGAAAAATTATGTCGTGTAATTGTGGATCTTTTTTGTCCTCCCCACGAGGCAGTTAATCGAAGAAATTTGTTCTCTTGCATGTTGTCCTCCATCACATGAGTCGAAGAGTCTTTTTATAATGCTGTTGTTAAGTTTCCAAGGCTTTCATGAAGTAAAATCAACAATCTGATATTTTGCCACGTACTCATCCATCGGTTTTTGAATCCTCGTCCCAAATGACCCATCCTCTTGGAGGCAAACGTAGACTGCTGGCAATGAATTTCCGGAAGGCTTTATAAAATATTTCGCTGCATTCGAGTGGATCACATTGCTCATATCCTGTCATTTAACCCGAACAACTTTTGCCCCTCGATGATCCAGCATTCATTTATAAGTCGACTGGTAACAGTAGCCTGGAAAGAGAGCATACTGAAGTGTTGGCAGAAGAGCCAACACCGTGTTGCTAGAGGAGGCCGAAATGCACGCGTTTAATTACACGCAGACTGGCGTAAGATCTGGAACAAGGTAAAGTATTATCCTATAAAGAAAAGAACGTAGTTCTTGGAATACTTAACTTTAATCCACAATTGTCGAACATCGCTCTTGATTGTACATGCTTCATAAGATAAATATCAAATGCTATGCCGCATTGCTAGGTCGTAGCAAATGACGTAGCTGAAGGCTATGCTAACTATCGTCTCGGCAAATGAGAGCGTATTGGTCAGTGTAGCATCGCTAGCAAAGTCAGCTGTACAACTGAGGCGAGTGCTAGGACGTCTCTCTAGACCTGCCGTGTGGTGGCGCTCGGTCTGCAATCACTGACAGTGGCGACACGCGGGTCCGACGTATACTAACGGACCGCGGCCGATTTAAAGGCTACCACCTAGCAAGTGTGGTGTCTGGCGGTGACACAACACATACGAATGTAAATATTTTATTATACGTGTCGTAAGAAAGAGTATTTCGGTCCTTGTCGACGGATGGAAATTCTTCACTTACCTGTTTGATCGTACACTTGAATTAAAAATCCCTTCTTGCAGATTTATTTGGAGTGTTCAAAATGTTCAAATGTGTGTGAAATCTTATGGGACTTAACTGCTAAGGTCATCAGTCCCAACGCTTACGCACTACTTAACCTAAATTTTCCGAAGGACAAACACACACTCCCATGCCCGAGGGAGGACTCGAACCTCCGCCGGGATCAGCCGCAGAGTCCATGACTGCAGCGCCCTAGACCGCTCGGCTAATCCCGCGCGGCTTGGAGTGTTCCCTTAGCAATTTATTTCCAAACGAAATTTTTTATTTGCATTTCCTTTTCATGCCTTTTATGAAATTATTAATAAATACAGCGTGTAGAGGATTATCTCCGCTCATTTGCAGTGTACGTAACTTAAAAAGTGAAAAGGAAAGAAGAAAAAATTCCGAATGGGATTACATTTCTGCGCTCTTTCCGCTGCGTCAGTCACTGTCTGGAAACAACGCTACCATAAATTGCTCATACCTCACTACACCCCTGCCAAAAGCGCTATTTTTTCTAAACACTTGGCTATCTGGTGCTCTCACTTCTGTCACTTACGTTTCTGGCCGTGCCCTGCATATACAGAGGTGAAAAAAAGTAGTGTCGGCCCTCCTTTTGCCCTGTGTAGTGCAGCAACTCGATATGGCACGGACTCGAAAATTCTCTGGAAATCCCTTGCAGTATTAGTGCACCATGCTGCCTCTATAGCCGTCCACAATTGCGAGTGTTGCCGGTGCAGAATTTTGTGCACGAAATGAGCCCTCGTTTATGTCCCCTCAATGTTCGATAGAATTCATCTCGGACGATCAGGGTGGCCAGTTCGAATTACCCAGAATGTTCTTCAAACATCTGTGGCCGGTCAAACGGCATATTATCATCTACAGGGTGGTTCATTGATCGTGACAGGGCCAAATATCTCACGAAATAGGCGTCAAACGAAAAAACTACAAAGAACGAAACTTGTCTAGCTTGAAGGGGGAAACCAGATGGCGCTGTGGTTGGCCCGCTAGATGGCGCTGCCACAGGTCAAATGAATATCAACTGCGTTTTTTTTTAATAGGAACCCCCATTTTTATTACATATTCGTGTAGTACGTAAAGAGTTGGACCACTTTTTCGCTTTCTGATAGATGGTGCTGTAATAGTCACAAACATATGGCTCACAATTTTAGACGAACAGGCAGGTTTTTTAATTAAAATACAGAACGAAGGTACGTTTGAACATTTTATTTCGGTTGTTCCAACCTGATACATGTACCTTTGTGAATTTACCATTCTGAGAGCGCATGCCGTTACAGCGTGATTACCTGTAAATACCACATTAATGCAATAAATGCTCAAAATGATGTCCGTCAACCTCAATGCATTTGGCTATACGTGTAACGACATTCCTCTCAACAGCGTGTAGTTCGCCTTCCGTAATGTTCGCACATGCATTGGCAATGCGCTGACGCATGTTGTCAGGCGTTGTCGGTGGATCACGATAGCAAATATCCTTCAACTTACCCCACAGAATGAAATCCGGGGACGTCAGAATCGGTGAACGTGCGGGCCATGGTATGGTGCTCCGACGACCAATCCACCTGTCGTGAAATATGTTATTCAATACCGCTTCAACCGCACGCGAGCTATATGCCGGACATCCATCAAGTTGGAAGTACATCGCTATTCTGTCATGCAGTGAAACATCTTGTAGTAACATCGGTATAACTTTACGTAGGAGATCAGCATACATTGCACCATTTAGATTGCAACCGATAAAATGGGGACCAATTATCCTTCCTACCATAATGCCGCACCATACATTAACCCGCCAAGGTCGCTGATGTTCCACTTGTCGCAGCCATCGTGGATTTTCCGTTGCCCAATAGTGCATATTATGTCGGTTTACGCTACCGCTGTTGGTGAATGACGCTTCGTCGCTAAATATAACGCGTGCAAAAAATCTGTAATCGTCCCGTAATTTCTCTTGTGCCCAGTGGCAGAACTGTACAGGACGTTCAAAGTCGTCGCCATGCAAGTCCTGGTGCATAGAAATATGGTACGGGTGCAATCAATGTTGATGCAGCATTCTCAACACCGACGTTTTTGAGATTCCCGATTCTCTTGCAATTTCTCTGCTACTGATGTGCGGATTAGCCGCGACAGCAGCTAAAACGCCTACTTGGGCATCATCATTTGTTGCAGGTCGTGGTTGGCGTTTAACATGTGGCTGAACACTTCCTGTTTCCTTAAATAACGTAACTATGCGGTGAACGGTCCGGACACTTGGATGATGTCGTCCAGGATACCGAGCAGCATACATAGCACACGCCCTTTGGGCATTTTGATCACAATACCCATACATCAACACGATATCGACCTTTTCCGCAATTATTAAACGGTCCATTTTAACACGGGTAATGTATCACGAAGCGAATACCGTCCGCATTGACGGAATGTTACGTGATACCCCGTACTTAAACGTTTGTGATTATTACAGCGCCATCTATCGTAAAGCGAAAAAAGTGGTCCAACTAATTCATATTTCTTTACGTACTACATGAATATGTAATAAAAAATGGGGGTTACTATTTAAGAAAACGCAGTTGATATCTGTTTGACTTATGGCAGCGCCATCTAGCGGGCCAACCATGGCACCATCTGGTTTCCCCCTTCAAGCTAGACGAGTTTCGTTCTTTGTAGTTTTTTCGTTTGATGCTTATTTGGTGAGATATTTGGCCCGGTCACTATCAATGGACCACCCTGTATACAAATTCCATCGTTGTTTGGAATCGTGAGGTATACAAACGGCTGCAAATTGTCACCAAGTAGCCGAAGATAACCAGTTGGACCGCAGGACCCACTCCCTTCCATGTAAACACAGCCTACACCATTATGGAGCCACCAGCAGCATGCACAGTGCCTTTTTCACAATTTGGGTCCATGGATTCGTGGGTTTTGCGCCTCATTCGAACTCTACCATCAGCTCTTACCAACTGAAATCGGGACTTGACTAACAAGGCCATGGTTTTCCAGTCGTCTAGGGTGTAGCTGATATGATCACGAGCCCAGGAGAGGCGCTGCGGCGGAAGTCGTGTTGTTAGCAAAGGCACTTGTGCCTGTCGTCTGCTGCCATAGCCTATTAACGCCAAATTTCGCCGCCACTGTCCTGCCGGATACGTTCGTCGTACGCCCACACTTCTGCGTTTATCTCACACGGTCGCGCCTGTCTGTTAGCAATGACAACTCTACGCAAACGCTGTTCCTCTCCATCGATAAATGAAGCCCATAGGCCACTGCGTTCCGTGGTGGGAGGGAATGCCTGAAGTTTGGTAATCTCAGTGCACTCGCGACACTTTGGATCTCGTAACATTGGATTTCCTAACAACTTCCGAAACTGAACGTCTCGTGCGTCTAGTTACAATCACCATTCCACACCGGTCTTTTAGTTCCCGTCGTGCGGCCACAATCACGTCGGACACTATTTCACATACTAATTATATACTAATTATAGCTCCGTCAGCGTACTACCCTTTTATATCTCTCGTACGCGACGCTATCGCCATCTTTATACGTGCATACAGCCATCCCATGACTTTTGTCACCCCACTGTATACCATAATTTTGAGTGAAATTAGTGATGACGACTGGACGTGAACATGGCGAAGAGGAGGTTTTACAGAATCTTGCTGACAAGTCCTTTCTACAGTGTTAGTCATGTGTTAGTTGTCTGCCCCCGGTAGCTGAATGGTCCATCCGCAGGACCAAGTACCTGGTTATTCGCCATGCCCGGCGCTGCTCACCTTAATCGAAGATTTTCATCTAGTGGACGTTTGGGAGAAAATTCATAGCAATACCCCCGGTTTTACCCATTATACAGCACATTCTGCGAGCAGACTGGACCGGTTTTATGTCTCTGCTCACCTCGGCAATGAAGTCGCCCAAGCTGAACGATGGCCCCTTGCATTTTCGGACCATTGCGCCGTCATTTGCTCCCTGGCTCTGCCACCTCAGTCAGTGTGGCGCAGCAGAGGTTACTGGAAGCTTAATACCTCCCTCCTTAATGATCCACACTGCCGACAATGTATTGCCACTATATGGGCGTCTTGCGAAAGACGCCTTCCGCAATACACATCCACGTTCCATTGGTGGCTCAAATGTGCCAAACCTGCGATCAGAAAGGCCTTCATACAATGTGGCAAGGAAGCAGCAGCATGGCATCGAGACACCACAAATTTTCACTACGCCGTCCTCCGTGAGCTCGATGCGCTCCCTCCATCACCTGACACCCACAGGGAACGACGACGTACTAAAGCTCGTCTCCTCTCTCTTCAACGTGCACGACTGCATGGTGTCGTGGTGCGTTCCCGACGACAAGACCTCCTCCACGACGAAACCCCATCCACAATCCATGCCGCATCCGACCATAGTCGTCGACGTCGGCTTTTCGTCCCCAACATCACGACCTCCGATGGTGTTCACCACACAACACAGGCGGCGGTCGTGTCTGCCTTTGCTGAACATTATCGCCAATTTTATGATGATGAACCGATGGCGACGCCCATTCCTGATGATCTCCGTCCTTCCCCTGATCGGACCCTCACCGTAGCGGAGTCAACGTCCATGATGTCTGCAATCACCGCAGAAGAGGTGGTAAATGCGATCAACAAAGGGGCCAAGAACAAATCACCCGGACCAGATGGTCTCCCAGTGGAGTTTTACCGGGCGTTCACCACGTTAATGCTTCCTCGCTGGACGGAAATGATTCAGGAACTCTTTACTCCGTCCTTCCCAATTCCACCTGAATTCGTCACTGGCATTCTTCTACCTGTGCCTAAACCGAAGGGAGGGTCTCATGTCTCTGCATATCGCCCCCTTACACTACTGAATGCAGACTATAAAATCTATGCACGCCTCTTAGCAGCGCGCATACGCACCGTCTTACCTACGGTCCTTTCACCTGAGCAGACTGCACGTGGTTGTGGGGCCACCTTACAAACAGCCCTAGGAGAATGCCGTGACCTCATTGCACTGGCGTCGGTTTGTCGCCTTCGTGCAGCACTGGTATCCGTCGATTTCACGAGTGCCTTTGATCGCGTTCGACATCCATTCCTCCTCATGGTGGCGACACGTATGGGGTTCCCATTGCTTTTTGTCGATGCCATTCGCCGGTTACTCCTTCCCGCGGTCTCGATGGTACAAGTCAATGGGAGGCTTGTAGGACCGATTCCTATACGCCGCTCTGTGCGTCAAGGATGCCCTATGTCTACTTTACTATATGCCATTGCACTTGAGCCTCTCATCACTGGACTTACCTCTAGACTGCAGGGCCTCACTTTGCGTGACCACACCTTTCACTGTAGGGCTTATGCGGACGATCTCCTCTTTCTCACCTGCTCCTCCACGGAACTCAATGACGCCATCCAATGGATCCACCAGTATGGACGTCTTTCTGGTAGCATTCTTAATGTCCGTAAATCGACTATGATGCACATTGGGCGCGGCCTCCCGGCTATGGTGCCGACCCCACTCCCAGTTAGTGCCACCCTTCGTTACTTGGGTATCGAATTTACGAGCTCCACACACCGCACAGTGGCCCTGGCTTACCGGCGGCTTTTGCAGTCGATTCGGCACCATGTCCGCGGTCAAGTGCACCGTAACTTAAACCAACTCCAACGTGTGTCCTATGTCAACATCTATGTCGCCCCTAAACTGGTACACGTCGCCCAGATCCTCCCAATGCCGTTACTCCTTGGCCGCCGCATCCAATCAGCCTTTGGATATTTCGTGTCAGCAGGGGCACTTTTCAAAGTCCGCTACAACACTCTAACACTGCCTCCTGCAAAAGGTGGCCTCGGACTCATCAACGTGCGGGCACGCTCTTCTGCACTCTTTGTCCACACTCTGTTGCGGCACTGGCAGGGGCCGGTCCCGTCTTTCACACGCAGTCTCTTAGATATCTTCCGACCAGCTTCTCTCGATCCACCGATCAATGTGGCACCTATTTCTCCATTATTGTACTACGTCGCCAATTGTTTCATAGAACTCAGCTACGTTCGGGCCGATCTTCCAGTCACCCGTCCTCCCCGTCCTAAAGATTATTATCGTTTGTTTATGCTGTCCAACCCTTGCGACCCCATGGTCCTACAGCATCCCGACATTAACTGGCGCATAGTTTGGGGGTGTGTGCATGCACCCTTTTTACCGTCGTCTGTGTTTGCGCTCTGGTATGTTTTAGTCTATGGAAAATTCCCGACTAATAGTCGACTTTATCGCATAGGACTGGCCACCTCCCCTCTCTGCCCTGACTGTGAGCTCGAAGACACCGACGAGCACCGTCTTACGTGCCCCCTGAAACAAAACGTATGGCTCCTCATCCAACGAATCGTGGGCTTTTACCTCCGTGCCCCGCCAACGACGGTAACCCCGGATTTCCTGTTGTTGCCCCAGACATTTCACTACCCTCTTGCTAAGCACCATACCCTAATCTGGTTTCGAGGACAGGCTTTAGAATATCTCTTTCGGAGTGGTCCGCATACAGTCCTTGACTTCTGGTACAAAGTTGTGACTGCGCATAGCACCCTCACCCGAAAACCATCTTACCGACAAACTTTTGCCGGTTATCTCCGCAGCGTCTTCCTTGACCCCCCTCAAAGTTGAGGTGTACCATGCCTACCTGTCACATGATGCAACACCCTTATCCACGTTCTCATGCATCGACCAAAAACAATCTTTTTTTTTTAAAAAAAAAAGGAAGAAGACAGAATATGTTATATTTTCTTGTATTTAATGTTTTTCTTTTTTAATATTTTTTTTTAAATTAACAGTCATTTGTATATTTTTAAATGGTACCTTGAAGAACTCTTGCATAGTGAATATATATGTACTTTTAGTTTGTTCAATACAAATTTTTAAACAAAAACAAAAACAAAAGAAACAAAAAAAAAGGTAAACAGGATATGTTCTAATTTGTTGTATTTCATGTTATTCTAATAATTTGTTTACCTAACACTCATTTGTATATGTTTAACTGGTACCTTGAAGAACTTTTGCTTTGTGTGTATATGTACTCTCCGTTTGTTCAATAATAAAGAAAAGAAAAAAAAAATGGTCAGCGTGGCGGATTGTCAATCTTCTGGGCCCGGGTTCGATTCCCGGCTGGGTCGTGGAATTTTCTCCGCCCAGGGACTGGGTGTTATGCTGTCCTTATCATTATCCTATTATCCTCATCGACTGCAGGTCGCCGAAGTGGCGTCACATTGAAAGACCGGCACCCGGCGAATGGCCTGCCCGACGGGGGGCCGTAGCCATACGATTAAATAAATAAATGTGATAGTTCCGATGAGAACAGCCAAACCGAGAAGAAAGGAAAGTCAGACACTAAGAGAGAAGGTAATGAAACTTAAACGTGTCCTTGAATATAAGAAGGGAATAAGTGGCGCAGAACTTCAAGTCCCGGTGACAGCTCTACTTGCAATAATGTTACAGATAAGAGGTATCGATGTATTTTTTTTTTGTCATCTTGATTTGTATACTCTAATATTCTTTGTCATGTATCACAAATTCAGTGGAAAGAAAAAAAACTGCTCCAATGATTTCAGAACCAACGTTGCACAGCACAGCTGGAGAGAGCACAGTTAACAGGTACATTCGCCGTCTGAGAAGAAAGCGAAAAGGTGTATTGTGTGCTACTATGAAGGAAAAAGAAGTGAAAGTGCACAGCATTCTAAAATTTGTGGTGGTGTTCTACATTCTGAAGACTATTTTGAGATCTATCATACCCAAGAATCATACTAGCTGACATGTATTAAATCTGATTTCACAGCAACCAGTAGAGTATTTGAATACTATTTCAGTGGGTTAACTGTATAGGTGTTTTCTTCGCTTGCTAAGATATCCCGCTCTTCTTCTCCCACACTCCTCTTGCAACTTTTAGTAACCATTTCTCTCGCCTTCCCAATTAGTAATTGTAATGTTCCTGCATCCGTTTCTGTGGTCTTCATGTACATTGGTAAGAGTATTATGTTTTTTTTCTGCTTTTCTTCTGTCTCAATTTGACTCTTTTCTCAGTCAACAACGTTCTGAGTTTCCAAGTCATTTGGTCTCTTTGACGCAATCATCCGATCGATTGTCCTCCCAAACTTTTCAGTTGTCTTATCTGTATCTGTCAAGTTTACATGACCGTTAAAACTTTCGTTTCAGCCGAATTTACTCTGAAAGTATCCTCGTTATACTGTATTCTGCATTTTTTTAACCTTCGCTTCCTGTCTGGTCGTTACTTGACAAACTCAGTTTTAATAATTTTTCTCTCTACTTTCTCTTCTCGTATTAAGTTCTCCTATACATCTGATCAATATATACGGCTCACCTTTTCTCAAGTACCTCGTCTCAAAAGCACAGCAGAATCACTTTTTCTCAGTGACGCAAAGTCCGTTATGTGACAAACTATTACACAGATTCATACTCCAAATTCAATGCTAAGAACCATGACTTTGGAATGATCTCCCTCACATTATCAGATAACTTAATTGCACGTATAGCTTCAAAACAGTGTCTCCTAAGACAATAATACTGTCTGCTCTTGTTTCTGATTGCACCCTTCACAACATTGCAGAAGAATATCATTCCCTCCCAGCCCTTTAGCGTGACTTTATATTAAACAATCGCTTATGACTTCACCGCCGAGAACGTGAGAATGCAACTGACTGTGATAGCTCTGCTGTTCACGGGGGTAGTCGTTGGTGGATATATGAACATCCTGAACACGTCGGATAATTATTATCTGTGCTCACTTCGAACCTTCGCACGATGCCCCTTTCATAGTAGACAGTGCGGTCACTCATCTTTGACGTTACATTGGTCGCTACAGATGTGAAGCAGCCGATACTTGGAGGATTCCAACAGGGGTGTTACTGCCTCCAGTCCTTACAGATGGTCGTGGAGGTGCCGTAGAATTTAAGCTTGCAGAGTAGGCCGGCGACTTGCTGACCAGGTTGCACACAACGTGTATAGGTCTTCCCGCAGCCCGCCACACCAATCCTTAGGCGAGAAGGCAAGGCTTGTCCCTGACCAATTTAGTCTTTCAGGGCTCCTCAAGACCCATGTCGGACAGCCGGAGTCCCCCACAAGAAACCCACGTACCCTTCAACCAAGTGACTCTCCAGGCCCCGCCAAACCAACAACACACACACCTCCACAAAAGACCTTAGCTCACGACACATGATGAAATTGATGTCGGCAACGTAAGTTGTTATTGGCGTCAGTGGAATGCCATGCCGCCAAAATTAGAAGAACCACGGCTCATGATCATTAATGCAAGAGGAAGTATTACTTACAAATTAGATAGTTTGTTCGACTTGTTCCTCTGAGACAACTGTGTGTTTAGTGATAACTACTCGATGAGTAACAGTATGGTCCTAATTACAGAAATTAAAGACAAGCCAATGACTGAATCATTTCGACTAATTTTATTGTACGCTAAAATCTTTTACGCTAATGTTCTGGTAGATGAGATGATACAGATTATTAAAAATCATTTACTCTTGCATAAGAAGATCTCGGAGCAGGAAATGATTGAGTTTATAGAGCTGCTGTTACCTGTCAGTGACTTTAACTTTTTCTTATTTGACAATACCTTTTACATCAAGAAAAATGGGCTGGATCGGGACTAAGCATTTTGGATAAAATGGTGGATATTTTTATGAGAGAAGCTGGCGTGCATATTTACGCCATACAACGTCCTGATGGCATTCAAAGCGAAGAACGTAGTCTGATATTGTTTAAGACACGAGGTATGAACAGGATGTATAAGCTGGAACAAGTGGGCATACATAAAATGCAATTTGAGTCAAGTGACACGAAGTATTTGGGGCAGACAGGAAGAAAGTTTTCAATGCGCCATGAAGAGCACACATATGCCTCTAGACTGGTCGATTATACTAAATCGATGGTAGCCAAACATATAAATGAAATAGATCACCCATTAAAATGTGCTAAAGTGGACTTAGAGGTGACGCATATAACACAGGAAGGAAGAAATCTTCCCCTTATAGATTCGATAATGCGCTTAGTATACAAACGGGAGAGAACGGTAACGCTTGCTTCAGCCTGTTTATGGATCCTTTTTGAGCTTATCAGTAATACTTTATATGTGAGCAGTTTATATATATAACTGTTTGTACGTTGTTTCTTCACCTCCCCGTAACATCTCTGAAATACTATGGAACTGTTGGTGGCTCAGTGCAGTCAGTCAGTGCTGTATATTTGTTTACAGAATTAGCCATTGCACGGAAATTCAGGTGTTTGACTTGACAGGTGTGCCTGGTGTTACCACTACAGAAAAGAAGCACCCCCGTGAATTTACGATAGTATGGAGAAGCGAAACAGACTCAGATATTTGTTATATGAGTATTTCTTACCTTTTAAATAGATGTGTATGAAGTGTTGAACGCAGTCAGCTTACATTCCTCACATTTGAGTGTTCGCTAAATAACAATAACGACTGTTTTCACAACCGCTACCTCCAGCACATAGGATGTATAATATTATACTGACAGAAATTTTATTGTCTGTTTAACTCCACATTCACACAGTGTTAGCTCTTGTAAGTATCCTCGTTTCATTAGGCTGTCTTTATATGTGCCAACGCCCATTCGCAACCTCTTCACTGATCTCCGTGTCGTCCAGTTCAAGTCTTATCTCCGCTTGGAGATGACTTCCTGTAGTTGCCCAGAACTCTTTTCTGTCTTGCTTGGCTGGTGTATTTTACCGCAGATGTTGAATGTAAAAATCTCTTCCCGGATTTAAACCTAAGTCTTGATAGAATATGTCCATGCAGTTGATGTAAATCATTTTTATCACCTTCCTTCTTTCGGCATTTGTGGCTACTTTCTGGCGTACGTCAGGAGGAGCAACGCATGCCATGCAGCAGAATTTATCAACAGGACTTGATTACAGACACTCGGTAATTAACGTTGCAGTTTCATTAAGAGATACGTATTTTTCTTTCTTGTAGGCACATTTATACCTCACTGGGCAAGCACATTCACGAGCTGAGAAACACAATGCCGTACCAGATGGACGGATCACTTGACGTTGGGCACCCCGCTTACTACCAACAATTTTCCTGGTGGAGTTGTTTCGGACTCACAAATTATCATTGCATTAAGGCAGCGCCAGCGGTTAGGGAATGATTTGTCTAAGACAGCTGCAAGGTATCTGGATGTAAGACAATCCTCCAAATCGATGCTTTCGCAAATCACTCTCAGTTTCCTTTCTGTACGTCTGTTTAGTAGGCGGGAACCGCAGAGCTGAGTCTGTGTATGCTTAGCTCGTGGTGTTTATTGATACACTTAGTGATCAAGAAACGTTCCCAGAGCTCTTATCAGCGGCTATTCTACTTCTTCAAAGTCATCTTCCTGTACTCTCACTGCAAGGTCTTCTATACATATTAAACGTTTTCATATATTAGGTCTTGTCTGATCGTTTGTGTAAATGTTCCTAGAAAGTTCCTATTACGTATAGTTATTCCATAAGCCCTTGTTATGATTATTATTCAATTAAATTAAAATGCAAAGAGATGCGAGTGTACAAAGCTCTCGACCATGAAAGACAGGTTAAAGACCATATTTTCCTTAGAACAAATAAAGGAATCGTTCTCTGTCAATATAATTCCAGAAACAATTTCTATTAGGTTCTGTTAATAATAATTGCAACATTATTCCTCAGAAATTGGTTTATTCTGTAAAAGATTCCTCCCAGTTAACTAACTCAAGCTTCATAAAACGCTTTTATCGACTTAGGCCAACCTTTAGCATATTCTCTCTGAATGAATTTGAATACACGTATGGCGACCTACGCAAAGTCGGTTCTCATCCTGTGGTTGGCTGCGCTCTACGTGATCAGAGATACCCACTACGTTCCATGTACTTGTACTTGTCTGTGCCGCACAGACTGAAAGTAGTTCACAGAAAAAGAAAAAAGGTCTTTGCACTGCTTTTCTTGACATGTCTCGTAATCCTCATCGCTTAAGGCTCTCATCCGCTCAGACCAATACAATGACACAGGCTGCAAATTGTTCCTTCTTTTATCTAAATTTTAGTCATAGGTCTGACAATGCCATTCGACATTAGGTAATTCGCCGTAATAAAAAACATTTTTAGGTTTCCATAGCGGAACCCTAATAGGATCGCTCTGTCTTCCTGTCGGACCCTTTTTCTCAGTTACAGGTAGCAAGTTCAAATTTATATCACATACTAGGACCTGTGGTTCTTTGGCGGTGTAAAATATTGAAATTTCTAAGCCAGAGCAGTCAGAAGATATGGCTATTTATGTCACAGATTCTGATACTCGCAAATTCATTCATTAAAACTCATAGGTTATTACTCGTTGACCTCGATTCATGAAATTTGGCAGGTAGCAAGGTTTCACAGTACAAGAAAGCGAAAAAATCCTGAAATTGTTTATTTGATATCATATTTAAAAAATATATTTTTTTGATCTTTTGTTACCCGTCTAAAAACTTAAAATTAAATAAATCTCGAAAGTCTTGCAATTCCCTAGACCGATGTGTTACCAGTATCAATCTCAGTAATGGGCAAAAATCGTCGGGACGGGTGAACTGCCTGTACATGCAATTTAGTTTCTACGGAACCCTCAGAGCTCAATTCCTATTCACACACGGCCAATATTTTATTGCTTCGTCCGTTAGAAAATTTCAAACATTGTCTGCAGTAGATCTCACAGTGCAGTTCCTGTGTACAAAACAGTAAGAAACAAGTTTCAGTTATGTAGTATCTCTCGGCTTTGTGTTATTATGAATGCTTTCTGTCAAACGTTATTTAAATTCCATTAAACAGTAATTTCAGATAGATCTGCTAATTTCGAATCCGACTCCACACTTTAAATCGAAACGTGGTCGCCCACCATTTTGCCTTTTTTGTACTGTATTCGTCGCATGCAATACAGAAAACAAAAATATCCAAGAGACACTGTCAACCACAATAACATCGTAATGCTGGGAAGTACGCACCACCCTACCGTTTTTATTTTAAATTCGTTTGGAAGGTTTTAAAAAAAAATCATTTGCTTTTTTCAATTGGGAAAAATGCGGGGCTGCAACTACGGCCTCGACTCGCAAAAATAAAACGATCGTTCTAGTTTACAGAAAGCACTTTCAGAGTATTTTATTGCAGGTTATAAAGTTGTAGAGTTAAGGGTCCAGCCGGGCAAGTTTTAACGCCTGCGCGAGGACCACGAGAAACTAACACACATTGTTTCATTGCATGAGAGTGGTCAGCCGACCTCTTCGATCAAGCAGTTTTCTCTCCGTCTTTACCGCAGTGTCAGCTCAGTGTCACGCCACTGGAGAAGATAACGGCTGAGTTTTGAACATTAGCCCAGTACAAGGTTTCATAATGAAGAGAGTAAAGAATCGATCACTCGAATTCATTTCAGGTTGAGACGACAATGTCGTGGATTGTAAATGGCCAGTGCTGAGCTTTAACGTATAAAGACTGCTGAGAACTGCTTCCCTTCTTATTTTATCGGCATCAAAAGCAGCTGTCTCCATAGCATAACTCTTCGCCTCGAATAAAAAATAGATTGCATCCTCTTTCATGAACCTTGGTGTACATTTTTTGCATGTTTCCTTTCCAGAGTTAACTAGAAAGTATTTAGGGAATTATGCAACGTATAATACACAGAACAAGTGCAATATAGCCCCCTTGCTGGAAATAAGGTTTAGATTCCATAATGTCCTCCGAATAATCCCCAAGTACACCATTGCACTTGGCTCCCTGCTCAAGCCCAGTGAACATTTCCTCCAGCCTCCTCACTTCATTCTGGAATTCCCATGTGTTAAAAACTAAAATTAACATCCACTGAGGGCAGTTAACCACCATATTCTCTTGTTTGGCACAAAGAACTTCTTCGTCCAGGTACCTTTTCTGCTGTGCCCTACTCCACTGCAGGTGAAGAGGCTCAGCCTCACATCAACAATAGCGTACTGCAACCTGAGGACACTGACTACCATTATCCTCTCCTTCCCCTGAGAAAGTTCTTACCTCTGGAGAGCACTCTCGTACAAAGAAAATCAGAAGGACCTTGCGAGCTAACATCCCGAAGATGTTCGGGCTCACATGCGGCTCCTCTTCGTCAAAATGTCTTGGCTCAAACTTATCTAAGGGCTGAACCGCTCTTGTCGCACTACACGCCGCAAATTAGACACTTGTGGCTCCTTAGCTAAACTGTCTGGCTGACGGCAAGTTTGCGAAATACAAAGTTAATATTACATATAATAACAGTAATAATACTATCGGGATCTAAATTAACGACCCATAAATTATGTAGGCCCCACAGTTGCGATTTAGTTAGATTAATGTTTATTCAGAAAGCAAACTAATAGTGAAAGTGGTCGTATTTAGAATTACTATTACACTCAAGCGCATATCCATTTGACACAGTTCGATCATTCATAATCACATCGTGAATTACAAGTCGAATACTCCACCTAGTTAACTACACGAAAAGTTAGAATTCACACTAGGCGCGGGGCTGCTAACCGCTCAGAGACTAAGTCCCGCGTTGCCACACAATGCGAAACTTTCTAAGTCGTTTCACTTCCTAGCTGCCTAAAGACCGACCGTCCGCTTTCGCGTCTCCACCAGCACTGTCCTCTGCCCGTCCCCGGCCGCGTTTCCTGCGCGCTGAATATCCTCGCTCAACTGACTAGGGCAATTCCCTTTCCTGAAGCCGTCCATCAGATTGGCTATAGCTTATACTACATTATTTTACATTTTAACATATTTAAATAATCAAAGCATGACCACTTTCATGTTCGAAATAAAGAAACAATAATACCCATTACATAATAAACGTTAAATTCTTGTACATAAAACCAATACAATTTCCTTCTTAGCTTTGAATGCCACGGCCAGTAGCCTTGCACCAATGTGCTTTCTGATAAATAAACGAAGAACAAAAGTAACTATTACACACTAAAGTTTACAACAAATATTATATTACCTAATGATTCAATAAGGTTTCATGCTATCATCGTTCAGTGAGTATTGACGGGAGGAAATGATGATCTGATGCTCAACTGTAAATACTGATAATTTAAATTTGCTATATCTTTTAAGCAAATAAAGTTACAGAGTTGATATTTACAGTGTTTGTCATTTTAATGATGCGCTTCTATATGAAATGTCGATCGTTAAGATCGACCAAAGCGTTCACATTTTAGCATTCAGGTCTTTGTTACAAAACTTGTTAATTTCACTCAAACAGTAACTCCTAAACTATTATAGATATGATCAATATTCAAGTTTTATTGGGATCACCATGAAAATTTATGGAGGATGGCAGATTAAAATTACTGTGGCTTGATTCTCTGCATTACTACAGAATTAAATAGTTTTCATAAATGTTTCCTTTTATGGCCGATCTTAAGTCCGCCGTATTTAACACTGCTATGACTCCTTGGCCACAACAGCTTCTACTGGCTTTCCCTATGACGTAGGTTCTCGTCTGTCTCACTTGCACACTACAGCGCTTAGACCTCAATAGACAATAGCCGCCTGTGGGTTTCCCCATTTCGTCATGAATCTGCTCCCTTTTTGGCACACAGTCCTCGACGACATGGTTCGTTTCACAATTACTGTAGGCTAACTCTTTCGGCCATAACACAAAAACGTATTCCTCTCCTCTCGATGTACTACAACCTGACAACACACAAATAATATCCTAAACAATTATTAATAAACACAATAAAACTACCTCTGTCATTTCCTTGACCTTAACGCATGTAATTCCTCCTGTACAAGTCTATCCACTTTCCCATGTCTATGCCTCTGCTTCTTCCTCTTTGTATTTTTCTTAAGTTGCTAATCAAATTTTCACTGACATTAATAAGTGGTTGAAAGCTAATTCACTGTCATTGAACTTTGAGAAGACCCACTATATGCAGTTCAGAACCTGTAAGAGATTTCGTTCCAACATGTGTATAACATATGAAGTCATGCAGATGGAACAGCTTGACGGTGCTAAATTTCTGGGATTACAACTCGATAATAAATTCAGTTGGGAAGAGCATACTACAAAATTGCTTAAGCGCCTAAACAAGTCTGTATTTGCAGTAAGAATGATGTTAGAATTAAAAAACTTGCATACTTTGCTTACTTTCATTCTATTATGTCGTATGGGATCGTATTGTGGGACAACTTATCAAACTGAGCAAAAGTTTTAGAGGGCAAAAGCGTGTGATAAGTATTATTTTTGGTGAAAATTCAAGAACATCATGTAAAAACCTGTTCAAGGAACTTTGTATTCTAACCAGTGCTTCTCAGCATATTTATTTCTTAATGAAATTTGTTGCAAGTAATATCTCTCTATTTCCAACCAGTAGCTCAATACATCGTATCAATACTAGGAATAAGAAGAATCTACATAAAGACCTCAAATCATTTATCCTGGTCCAAAAAAACGGTCCAATATTCAGAAACATACATTTTCAATAAATTGCCAGCAACCATTACATATTAGGTTTCAGATAAAGCACAGTTTAAACAGAGTTTGAAAGACTTTATGATAGGCGACTCCTTTTACTCTATAGATGAATATCTTCACAGAGACTGTTAAGCCAGCTTCAGTAAGAATGTCTGTTAGATTTCAGTTTTGACAACACTTGATCTCTACAGTCAAGATTACGTATTTTGTCTATGATAAATTTATTAATAGTGCATAACAATGTTTCATTCTGACAGTGTGTTAATTCTGCATATATTAGCTGTTCCAGTTCAACGCATTGTATTCACCTATTTCGACATATTAGCTGTTCGAGTTTACCACACTGTATTCACCTATTTCGACAATCTCCTGACAAACGACCAGGGTAATAAGTATCATATTCAAATGTTTTGTTTTATGTTATACTTTCTTATACTTTCTGACATGTGCCACACCCACGAGAATCATCTCAGTTTTTTGAATCTATGGAACGAAAACTGTAATCTAATCCAATTTAATCTAATCTAATATAGGTCCTGCTCTTACTACTCTTGGGATCGACTCTGGAGTGCCTCAGGAAAGTCACAGACATCCACGATGCTCTGTTCTCGACCTCGTCAGTTACTGTTGCTTAACATCGATTGGCAACATAGTTTCAACAGTCTGATAAGGTCCTTGACGAATTCCCCAGGAATAGGACAAGGAGTGAAACTCCTCCTGAGTAAGACCCATTTATGACATCACTCATCATTTCTCACAATCTGAATTTATTTTTAAGGAGATAATCACAACTGAGAAAGGGCTAATTTGCCCCAAAGCATTTGAACAATTGTAAAACAGTTAATGAGATTACAAGTTAAAATATTGTACTACACAATCCAAATTTTTCAAGAAAAGGAAAAGGAAAAGAGAGTAACAAACTAAGATTCTTATCATCCCATGTAGGCTCACCTCGGAAGATGTTCTCCGTAGTTGAGAACGAAACGTCAGGGAGAAGAAGTTCTACAGATCGACCACGGCAACTTAGCCAGGAAGTTTTTACTGATAAGATTCTTTGTTGAGGCAATACTGAATAACAATTAGAGCAACTATAAAATTGACATCCAAGGTGCTGGACAAATATTCAATACTGAATGATTTGTGAAATTAGCAAACCAAACAGATAAAAAAACTTACAGTTGTATTTAAAGCAATACCAAATTAGCAGGGGCCCCGAAACAATTTCAGAACAACAATCTTTAAGAAAGGCTCCTTCTAAGAGAATGAATTAATTGGCAAAAAGGCAACTGAATAACAAGTTTTGAGTCAGGGACCAGTAATGGCTTAATATCACAGGATTGCATCTTCACTGACGATCGAGGGGCTAGGCAGACACTCAATGCATGAGGCACTGAGGAACAAGCGGCTAAAGGCTACAGAAATAAAAGCAAACTGAACTTGTGGAGTTTGACGAACAGGCGCGAAAGTTGCCGCAGAAGTAAGTGACGATATCAGACCTCACGCTGCCCAAGAAACAGCATGCCGGCCGGCACCGCGCTGCTCCGAGAGCACTCACGCGGCGGGGCACAGCCACTGTAGTACCAAGTCGCCACAGGTCCCGAAACCAAGGTGAGGAGCGATGCCACGTAGGAAACAGCGCAGCGAAGGAATCTCCTAAGCAAGACAGGTCCAAATCTACCAGTAGTATAGACATAATAGCCTTTCATCAAAGAAAGCGTAAGATAAATAGACACCTAAGCCCCTTCTGTTAGGTGCAATTAAATGACAAATTTTTAAAAACAAACTGGCTCAACTTACTATCCATTAAGTTAGAATTTGAGTATCCATTAAATTATGTGTTAAATAAAGCTCTAAAAGAGGCAAACCAAATGTAACACAATGTGCAACAAAAATTAATGAAATTGAAAATATTTACAATTACTTGCCCTGAGGAACAGTGAGAAAAGTCCAACAGCACCCCCAAAGTTTTTGGGCGTTGAGGCATGAACATAAGGTCCAAGACGGATGTAGTCACATAAAAAAAGCCAAAAAATACATTACCTCAGAATCAGGCCGGGAAACAGTGAGCGACTAACCAATCTCTCCTGGCCTCAATAAACACCTTGAGGACCTGGCCAGACCACGCATCTAAAACACAACTAAAAGCAAACATGAACATAAATTAATTGTACGACCAGGATTAAGCACAAATGTGCAGAAATTCGGATGATACTATCACCCAGGGAAGGACAATATTAAACAGTGACATGCCCCCGAAACGTTTAGCACAGTACAATAACCTTAAACACGCTATGAGGTCATTAGAAGGGCCTCTTATCACGACCTGCAGAGGAATTTCTACACTTTTATTTGATTAGGGTGGAAAAGGGAACAACTACAAACGGACAACGTTAAGACTATATTGAAGCAAATACACTCACTGTAACATTAATAAAATGTTAGAGAGCAATACAACGCAAAAGGAAGACAGAGCGGCCCGCCCCAAAACAACTCGCTGCATCAGCAACCACGAGTTTGAGCATTTCGCTAAATGTATGAGGAAACTGTAGACTTTCACAAGAGACGCATGGCGTCCAAGTCAATGCAGCGTAAACCACCAGGAAAGCGGTGGGCTGATCCAATAAGTCCATGGATGGAACGCACCAGAAAAATACTTTTACAAACACCGAGATTTCTACGTTCCTCATAAATCAGTTTTCCACCGTAAAGGTTCCGGCGTGCAAGCCGACGCACTATTTCAACACCGACACCGCCTCATACCCCCACAGGCGTCTCTTCCTCTCTCACCCTCCCCTGAAAGACCAGTCTTGTAGGCGATTCAGAGATCACTGCAAAACTCGCAACGGCGCGCAGTCGCGCCACCTCAAGGCGCACCAGAACGGTGAAGTCACGCTAGTAGGCCGCGAAGCAGATATCTATACGAGCGATCATGGGTCAACCACCCCCACTCAGACCGGAAGACCCCTCACCCCCATTTCTAAGATATAGGTAGGGGGAGGAACCCTTCTCGCCTGTTTTACCTGTCTAACGTGGACCTTGGACTACTTACCGGTAGCGGGGCTACGAACCAACAGGTTAACTGGATTCCATACCATAATAACTGGACCAGGTCCTACAAATCGCTTGAAAGGGTTTCTTCCCCCGATTGTAGCGCCTCCTCTGTCGTCGACGAACTATCTTCCTTCCTGCGCTATTCCAACTCTGTGTAACAACATCCGGAATGATGCTCACGTTTGAAGATAGTAGGAGGTGGTGGTGATGTGCTTAATGGCGTTATCAAAGCAGAGGTGCTTAAATTAGACATAAAGGCGTGGAAGTTATCACTGACTAGAGCTTTAGGTGACCCACAAGAGGAAGAGAGCCTAGACAGATGATGGATGGTAACGGAGACGGTACCTCCCCTACTAGGGACAAGCTGAACGAATTGGGAGAAGGCGTCAACCACAATGAATAGGTAACGATTGCCCCACCTTGGTACTGGCTAGAGGACCCACATAATAAATAAACAGTTGTTCATACGACGCCGATCCCGCTCTCATTGATAAAGACCCCCGCGTAATTTACGATTGGGTTTACCCATTTTGCATAACTGGCGCTGACCGGCTAACAAAGGGGTATCCTTAAACAGTGACGGCAACGTCACATGCTGCTGCACCTTAGCAGTGATCTTATAAGCTCCCAAATGACTTCCCAGCAAAGCATCATAAAAATAACGGAACATCGAAGGAACGAGTTCCACGGGCAAGCAAGTTCTTACCTCAGCCGGTTTCCCGACCTTCCGGGCAACTATGCCCTTCCTTAACAAATACCTTGGCACTTGCTTCGCCACCAAGATCCGTTTCCTAATAAGCGCCAAATGAGGCTCCTAATCTTGCTTGGACTTAAGGTCGCCGGAAAACTCAGGTACTTCGGCCAAAACAAAAAAAAAAAAAAAAACGGTTCACATGGCTCTGAGCACTATGGGTCTCAACTTCTGTGATCATCAGTCCCCTAGAACTTAGAACTACTTATACCTAACTAACCCAAGGACATCACACACATCCATGCCCGAGACAGGATTCGAACCTGCGACCGTAGCGGTCGCGCGGTTCCAGGCTGTAGCGCCTAGAACAGCTCGGCCACTCCGACCTGCTCGGCCAAAACACTACAAACAGAATCCTCTGGCGGTAACTAATGCTCTTCTGCCTCCTCAGTACCTTAGTGAAACATACGACTAAGGGCGTCAGCGAGTTGGTTAATTTGATGAAGGCTTCCAGGGCCGTATCCACTGGCCTTATGTTTGCCTGTCCTCTTAATTCTCCGTTAGTAAATTTATGGAACGTTAATGATCTTTTGACTGACAATTTGACTCCCGATATTATTAGAGTTGGATATTATTATAGAGTTGGAATAGGGCCGGAAGGAAGGCAGATCTGCGCATCGCCCATCTACCAATTCTGCCGTCTTTCTAGGCCTCGTCAAAACTCACCTGAAGGCCTGGTTACCCGTCTCTAGGTCAAACTCCCTGCACTCGAGATAGATCTACAGTTCTCTGAGGGCGAACAGGACATGCAAGGCGTCACGCTCATAGACTCAGTATTTGAGTTCGATTGCTGTTAACTCCTCGAAGCGTCCCAGTCGCCCTGCAAAAGCAAAGCTAAGACGCCAGCATAAGACACGTCGGTCTTGACAATAAGCTTTTTCTCAAAATCGAGAATGGCTAGCACAAAAAGAGTACTCACGGCAGTGTTTATAGCCTCGAAAGCAGCCTATTGGCTCTCCCCCTCCTCCCTCCTCCCTCACAGACAAAGGTCTCCTTTTCTGCGGAAACTGTTAAGGGGAGCGGCAAGTTGGGAAAATTCGGGAACGACTTTTATGAAGAAATTGCCCATGCCGATGAACCTCGCCACCCCCTTGTTATTCCATGGAGGACAAAATTTCCTTAAATCGGATGCACGTTCCTGGTAGATCCCAATTCCATTGCCCAGCACCAGGTGCGCCAAGAAGATATTTGCTGCCTAGCCAAGGTAATATTTAACGGCTTAACTGTCAATCCACCCTCTTGCAGCCTGAGTAATACCTGCTGAAAGTGCCATAAATGTTCTTCAAAGGAGCAGCTATAAACCACAACGGAGTCCAGGAAGTTGTAGGCACATCTAAATTTTGGATCATCCAAGACTTGATCTAAAAGACAGGAGAGCTCAGCAAACTGTTACCCAACCCAAAAGGCACTCGATTAAATCCACAGAAGTTCCGATCGGTATAAAATACAGCAAAATGCTTGGAATCCTAAGTCAAAGGTATCTGATAATAGGCTTTATTAAGACCAACATCTTTCCAATCATTTAATACATCTGTTCCATTCTACTATATGACTCTGAGTGTAGTAGACTAGTTCTCAGTTTCTTCATCCAACAAGCGACATAATTCCTTTATCATTTCTGACATGACATTTGTCCCTTGATCAGAACCATCGTTTCTCGCCCCTCAAACTTAGATATCAAGCTGTTGACTAATGTTTGTGTGACTAACTGCTAGATAATCTGGCAGTCATCTCCATATACTGAGAAAAGTTATCTGTTATTGTTAATGCAAAATGGTTCACTTCTGGTGTTCAGCTAAACGCTCCTAGCACATGCATCCCAGTCATTTCAAACAGCTTTATATTTCTTAGCCAATGTAACGGTATTCCTACAGTCTGGAACCGCGCGACGGCTACGGTCGCAGGTTCGAATCCTGCCTCGGGCATGGATGTGTGTGATGTCCTTAGGTTAGTTAGGTTTAAGTAGTTCTAAGTTCTAGGGGACTGATGACCAAAGTAGTTGAGTCCCATAGTGCTCAGAGCCATTTGAACCATAAACGGTATTCACTTATGACTCAAGTTCACATGCTGCACACAATGCACACATTTTCTTGCATAGTGATCCACACTCCTCTTTCTTCGTTTCCACCAATGTCTCTCAGCCACACTTCTGTCTGTTGCTCTCCACTCACCATGGCCAGACAACATGTGATCATTCACCTCTCTCAGGCCTCCCCCTTCAAATTATCCAGGCCTACTACTCATGGCCTTAACCCAGTTATTGTACACAACAGACTGTCACATGTACTGAATTGTGGTTGCATTTCGTATAGCTTGCAGTCATTATCAACATTCTATGCTGATTGCCATTCAGCAAGGCCGTGACGCAATACTTTTACTATCACTATCTTTCTGCTCAAAGCATCTGCATTTTCGTGTTTCTTTCCTGAGCTGTGCATGACTTTGAAGTCAAACTCAGTGGGTCTTAATGCCCTTCTTGGTAGTCTGGTGGACTGATCATTCAACCCTAATAGTAATTTCAAAGTGACAATGTAGGTCACTATTTTAGTTTTCCCTGCAAAGCTATCATCGAAAGTATGTGACTCCATATATGAGGCTAAGCATCTCTTTCTATATCGCTGAATAGTTTTTCTCTTCTCTATTACATCGTCGCAATGTGGAAGCCACAAGCGGTTCCTCACTGTTGACCTCTTGGCTCAGGACACACCCACATGGTTAGATACATCACAAGATAGTATAAACTCCTTCTGAAAACCCAGAAAAATCAAAACTGGACTTGGCATTAAAACATTTTTCATTCTTTCAAACATGCTCTGACACTCCTCTGTTCCCACAAACTTTGATTTTATTTAAACAGCTGCATAAGTTGTTAGGCTATATAAGCAAACCCCCACCCAAATCCCCAGTAATAGTTCAAGAGTTCTAAAAACGATTGTAGCTCTTTACTCGCCTTTAGAATGGGGAAATCCTGTACTGATCATAACAGCCTTCAATACGGTCTCACATCATTCCTTCCAACCACATGCCCTAAGGAACCTACTTCCTCCAGCACAAAATGACACTTTTCCATACTTAACATCACTCATGCAACCCAGATGCTCTTAAATACCTCTTTCAGCTACTGAACATGTTCCTCCAAGTCTTTGGAGTACAAAGGTATATCGTCTAGGCTGATTAGACTCTGGCGAGTCTTCTGCCCCCTCAATACATTGTTCATTCTCTAGTCCAAATGGTATTCTCTGATACTGATAATGGGTGCAAGCAACAGCGAATGCTGTGATTGGTCAGTTGCCTCAAGCCACTTCTAGCTAATGGTATCCACTTCTTAAATCCATGGTAGAGAAATACTGGGACTGCCTCAAGTTATCAGCGGTCTCCGTGATGTTGGGTACGGAGTATGCACCTGTCACTGTATTACAATTAAGGTGACGGTAATCGCAGCAGAACTTGTACTTCTTATAACCATTTGCAGACTTCATAGGCGTGATCACAATCCCTGCCCTCCATGGACTACTGCTCTTTTCTGTTATCCCATCAGCCAACTGCTGGTTGATAAACTCCTCCATAATCAGTTACAAATACTGATGTGTCCAATGTGGTTTCTGGTACCTAGTACTTCATTTCCCATCGGATCTGAGTGCTGTGCAATGGGCATCACTGGTAAAAACCCCAAGGAAAAAACAAATCTACAAATTCCAACACCTCCTCCATCCAAAATCTGTCTATTGCCATTAGATACTCCACCTTTTTATGTAACGCAGTCTTAATGGTGTCTTGTGGTTACTCTTTGCTTACACCCTCCACGCGCTAGTCCCCCTCTTCTGGAATGGCCAAAATTACTTACATCCACTTTGTCAACTTCACCTCTTCGGTGTCAAAATTAGCTAGATTCATGGGCGCTACCTTCTAGCCACCTCCCTCCCCACTAATTTCGACCACACATCACTTACAGTCTATTTTGGCGCGATGCTCAAGCAAAAACTCCAACGCCAGTTTCATGCTGTAACCCTCATTTGAAAGTGACACTACCTATGCACACCACTTAATCCTGACTGCCTACAACCAAAAATGTATTTCCACTCGCCCCAAAGGCCATACGTCATTGTCTTCCATCCCACACAATCTATAAATTGGGGGGAGGGGGGGGGGGGGAGTTACATCGCCTCTGAGTCACTATACCTCTACCGGCTACTGACACGTACGCCAATGTAAAACAGAAACTATACTTCTTTCCTGCTCCTTGCCTACTTCTGCACATTCTACCTCTGCATACGTATATGCAGCATCTAAGTCTAACAGTAAAGTCTTCCGGCGGACTTTGGGTTCAAAAATGGTTCAAATGGCTCTGAGCACTATGATACTTAACATCTGAGGTCATCAGTCCCCTATAACTTAGAACTACTTAAACCTAACTGACCTAAGGACATCACACACATCCATGCCCGAGGCAGGATTCGAACCTGCGACCGTAGTAGTCGCGCGGTTCCGGACTGAAGCGCCTAGAACCGCTCGGCGGACTTTGGGTTCCCTCTTACATTTAACGACCGCTAATTTTCTCCCTATCCATCCCTACTGCTGTTACCAAAATTCTGTTCTGATAAATATTACGTCCATCCCACATGGGTTGGCAGTAATGTCTCTGCACATGCACTATAAGCCTACATCTGTGACACCTTACATTTCTGGAGATCACCCCACGCCTGTCTTACCACTGTTGACACACAGATCTCCTCACATTCCGTTCTCATCCTAACAGCACAGCCTAGATACTTAAAAAGCATCCGTGCATACCCTCCTTGACATACCCAGTGATAAGCTTCTTAAGAAAGCTTCGAGTGCAATTTGCTTCCACTGCTGAAAATAATTTTATTTTCTTCACAGTTCTCCCCTAGCCATAGGTGTGTACATTTTCCTGAAATAAAATTCCACCAATCTGCTTCTTGTAGCTCTGCAGAAACCCCAGCTTCAACTGCTTGAACATCTCCACATTTCTCACTACTTATGTATATCTTACAATCGTTTTCACCTCTCTCACTAACCGAAATTTCTCCACCCATAATAACTCACTACCAGACCAGTCACACATATCACCCCAACGTCGTCAGGTCCACCATAATTTGTCCCCGCAACTCCAGGTTAACCCTCGACAAGTGTGCCATCTTTTCCGACACCAAGTGCACTGTCTCGGGCTCCAGAAAGCCACGTGTCTCTGACTCAACCATGGCAACATTTACATACAGTACATACTTTATAAACCTAAACAATACACCTGCTAAAAAAGTCAACAAGAAATGTCATTTTACACCTCATGATTCACTGTGTAAACTTCCTACATTGCTTCACAACGTGACCATAATGGCAGCACATATAACAAGTCACAGCTAATGACTCAGCACACCGCGCAGAATGTCAAGCCAGATTACACTGTAGACGTCTAACAGCTTCCTTGGAGCTAGTCCAAAATTCAGACAGGTCAGCATGTTCCTCTGCCTAAACAAAGTAACCCTCAAGCTACAGTGACACTTCCAGTTAGACTCCACGTCTGTCCACACACCAAAAATAGCCAATAGTTCTCTCACTCACCCCATTGTGTTGAGTCTGCATGCAGAGGTCCAGTTATGCTGCATGAACGGTGAATCATCTGCTGCCCACTGTAAATGACACCACTACTTCTGACACCAACTATAGCCGAACCCAAGGATGAAGGCAGGCTATGACGTCAGAACTGTGGGAGGCAGAGGATTTAAGTGGGGTAACAGACCGGCAGAGGCCCAGAAAGATGCAGGTGGAGAAATTAATGCTTTACTTTCTATTTTTACATTAGCGCTGAGCCAACGCACCTACTCCACGGGAATAGGGCCGGTTGCCCAGCGAGATGTCAGTAAGTGTCCGGCCAGTTGGCTGAATCAAGTGTGGCCAGCTGCTGAATGTAGTGCTGAGTGTGTGGCGCGCGACCCTGCTTCGCGTGTCGCTCCACAAACACCTGGCGTCAGCAGCGCACGAAGACAATCGGCAGTCTTGCTGTAGTTCAAATGGTTCAAATGGCTCTGAGCACTATGGGACTTAACTTCTGATGTCATCAGTCCCCTAGAACTTAGAACTAATTAAACCTAACTAACCTAAGGACATCACACACATCCATGCACGAGGCAGGATTCGAACCTGCGACCGTAGCGGTCACGCGGTTCCAGACTGTAGCGCCTAAAACCTCTCGGCCATCCGGTCCGGCTCTTGATGTGGTAGCCAGCTCTGCAGGGGATGACTGCGTCCCGGTGGGGGTTAGTGTGTAGATCGGCAGCACACCTACCGCGGTGCAAGAAAATGATTGCAGTGCGCAGGATGAGACCTGCTGTCCCCTGAGCAGAAGTCTAGCTGCTGCTGGAATGAGTCCAGAAGGCCCACTGCACTGTGGCACTAACTCCTGGGGCGATGGAAATGACAAAACCCTGGACTCACCAGCTACCAGCAGCTGCTACAGTACTCCTCCACATATTCTCACAAATTTGACCATAAAATTATAGTGACAATATGCTTATTATCAAAGAAAATAGGAACTTTAATCAGACTAAACGGAAAAGATAAAAGTATATATTTCGTAGATAGAAATCCTATAGCTTTGAGTGAGGTTTAAATTCGAAGTAAAGATTCAAACACAGTCAGGTTAGGAGTTGTCCATAATTATTCAAAATAAGAAAGTATATTTTCGGAGAAATAATAAAGTAAAGAAATAATATTTATCATGATATGACTTATATATCATTGTAAGTTGGCTAATCTTTTATTCGTAGTGTCTCTGATTCAAGAGTTAGCATATTTAGGTTCTTTTGCACTCTAGGTAGCAAAAGACGAAAGACGTTATAAAATATTACGAAAGGAAGACACGGAATAGTGAGGTTTAGAACTGCAAGTTGAGCCGGCCAGAGTGGACGTGCGGTTCTAGGCGCTACAGTCTGGAACCGCGCGACCGCTACGGTAGCAGGTTCGAATCCTGCCTCGGGCACGGATGTATATGATGTCCTTAAGTTAGTTAGGTTTAGGTAGCTTTAAGTGCTAGGGGACTGATGACCTCAGAAATTAAGTCCCATAGTGCTCAGAGCCAACTGCAAGTTGATTGGCGTTCTGGACCCCAGGGGTTTCAGGTCTCAGACATCATGACGGTCGGACTTGTTAGCACTAAGCTCTGAAAATATGTTTTAATTGTGAGCGATCGATTTTGGAATGTCGGAAATTACTTACAGACTAACAGTAAATTCGAATTTGTAAATTCTGGATTTTCTGTGTGAACTGTGACCTTTTCTGACTAATTTACATTCGCGTGGCGTATTGTGAAAATCGTAACATAGATCTGAAAATTCCAAGTGATCAATTTGTCTGAGCGAATACCTGAGGGCGTAATTTTCCTGTAACAGGTTAGGTTGCACACCATAAGCTGCCTATTGAAAGTGAATGTACTCATGTATGGTTATTTCAAACTACAAAGTAGTATGACCTTGGTAGTTGAAAATATTTACCAGGAGTGACAATGTGCAGGAATTTTCATTTACTGACTCTCATTTAGTAGTTAGCCGGACCTGGAACTATAAAAAAATTTCTTGCGCCCTAGTAGTGCGACTGGTTTCTATAACAGCTCTCCCAGTCAACTAAACATTGATCCTGCCATCACTGCAGGGGTGTGTCCTGCAGAAGATCACTGAAAGGTGAGCGAAAGCGTAGCCTGGCAGTTACCGGCCCAAATATGCCTAGGTCGAATGTGGTTGAAAAGTGTTTGTTGAAAGTAGGCTATCGTCAGTGATTTTTTCTAAACCAGGATTACACTTTAATTCCACTTTGATGTTGAATAAACTGCTGTTTAGGGCCAATCGAGTC
This sequence comes from Schistocerca serialis cubense, assembly GCF_023864345.2. Lineage (NCBI taxonomy): Eukaryota > Metazoa > Arthropoda > Insecta > Orthoptera > Acrididae > Schistocerca > Schistocerca serialis. Next base: position 343,744,740 of record NC_064638.1, on the reverse strand, counting down.
TCGTCTATTTATATTATGCACAGATAAACAAATAGCCACGTACCACACTCGACTGACGTACTATAGTATGATTGGAAAAAAAATGGAAAATAAAACTGTGGTTCTGTTAGATGATAATCAATTTGGCTTCAGGAAATGTAAATGCCCAGAGAGGCAGTTACGTCATTACGGTTTATAAATGAAGCAAGACTGAAGAAAAATCAAGACTATAGGAAATGACAACCTGAAAAATGCGTTCAACAGTGTAAAATGGTGCGAGTCTTCGAAATTTTGAGAAAAATAGGGGTAAGCTATAGGAGAAGACAGGTAATATACAATGTATACAAGGATCAAGAGGGAGTAATAAAAGTGGAAGACCAAGGATGAAGTGCCCCTAATGTTCAGTTTATACACTGAAGAAGGAATGACAGAATAAAAAGAGAGTTACAAGAGCGGGATTAAAATTCAGGCTGAAAGAATATCAATAATAAGATTCGCTGATAACATTGCTATCCTCAGTGAAACTAAAGAAGAATTACGGGATGTGTGTAATCGAATGAACAGTCTAATGGGTACAAAATGTGGATTGAGACTGAATCGAAGAAAGACGGAAGCAGTGAGAAATAGCAGAAATCAGAACAGCTAGAAACTTAGCATCAGAATTGGTGATCAGGGAGCAGACAAGGTTAAGGATTTCTGAGAATATACATTTTAGGCACAGTGAAACATCGACTCTTGGAAAACCGGAACAAAAGAGAGTCGAAGCATTTGAGATTTGGTTCTGTAGAAAAAATGTTGAAAATTAGGTGGACTGATAGGGTAAGAAATGAGCAGGCTCTCCGCAGAATCGGTGGGGAAACGAAAATGTGGAGAGAAACTGCCAAGAAGAAGGTACAGGATGATAGAACATCTGGTAAGACATCAGGGAATATCTTCCATAGTAATAGAGAGAGAGACGTAGAAGAAGACAGAGGTTGGAATTTATACAGCAAATAACCGAAGACATAGGTTGCAAGCTCTACTCAGAGATAAAAAGGTCGGCGCAGGGAGGAATTCGTGGCGGGTGTCATCAGATCAAACATTTTATTTATTTATTTTTTCGTATGGCTAGGGCCCCCATCGGGCAGACCGTTCGCCAGGTGCCGGTCTTTCGACGCCACGGTGACCAGCAATCGATGAAGATGATAAGATAATGATGAGGACAGCTCAACACCCAGTCCCTGGGCGGAGAAAATTCCCCAACCCAGTCGGGAATCGAACCCGGCCCCAGATGATTGACAATCCGTCACGCTGACAATTCAGGTACCGGGGGCGGACATCAGATCATACAGAAGACTAATGACTCAATAAATAAATAAAATCATTGTTCGAGTACAGTAACCTAACACTGACATAAGTACTCACAAAACTTGACATGTAGCGAACAGGTATTTGACACAGTCCTATAATTACACTCTTAAAACACTGTCTTTCAGATTCAAAGTTCAAATAGGTAGGAGTGCGATGTGCACTGTAATTATCATAGGGAAATAACACAGTTCACAGTGTGGTGGTGGTTAGTGTTTAACGTCCCGTCGACAACGAGGTCATTAGAGACGGAGCGCAAGCTCGGGTTAGGGAAGGTTTGGGAAGGAAATTGGCCGTGCCCTTTCAAAGGAACCATCCCGGCATTTGCCTGAAACGATTTAGGGAAATCACGGAAAACCTAAATCAGGATGGCTGGAGACGGGATTGAACCGTCGTCCTCCCGAATGCGAGTTCAGTGTGCTAACCACTGCGCCACCTCGCTCGGTAGTTCACAGTGTGATCATACTGTCATAGAAAGCGTTAACTGAAATTTGACCAGGTCCATAATAAACACACATCAGCTGTCCAGTCAATCATTTAGAAGAACCAATAACTTATAGAATTATCTCCCGGACGCAAAATTTAACTAAAATTCGGCTCATTTTATGATTTGCAACTTGTATTAACTCGTCTGCGGTACACTTCACCGTGTCGGGGGTCAGAGATACTGTACATTTCATAATCTTCCGTCGACTATATAAAAATGGCTATCAACATGCTTCTTTTACAAGTTCACAATATTTAAGACTGAATTTACTTACTGTTGTTTGGTGGAGTTTCGTATATTACGGTTAAAGATTTGCATTTGTGAATAACTGAACAGTACAAGAAGATTCGTTTTAATGAGAACTTTCAGATACAGAAACAGATTTCTGTTGAATTGCGCTGGGCACTTTGCCCAAATATGGGTTTCTATTTCAGTAACAATGTTTTTTTTTTAATCAAGTACGTTAACTACTCAGAAACTAAATGATTGCAAATGTTGATAACACACTTTCGTCATTAGCTGTATAAGTGCTACAGTTATGTCATCTACTTTATCCAGTTGGCAATTGGGTACATGTTCACATGTTCAAAAATGTTCAAATATGTGTGAATTCCTAAGGAGCCAAACTGCTGCGGACATCGGTCCCTAGACTTTCACACTACTTAAAGTAACTTATGCTAAGAATAACACAGTCACCCATGCCCGAGGGAGGACTCGAACCTCCGGTGGGAGTGGCCGCGCAATCCGTGACATGGTGCCTCAATCGCGTGGCCACTCCACGCGGCTATGTTTACACATGAACAATGATAACGAAGTCTGAGATTACTGACATCTTGTAATCAGCACGGATTTTTTCATTATAACCAAAAGAAAATATTAAGTTAAGTTGGATGAGCCCTGAGTCAATATTTGGAATTTTTAGGTATAATGCACATGCCTTGTAAGTAAACATATCGCAGATGTCATATAATTAGCCAAAATAGTAACAACTTTGGGGGAAAGAAAAACATAACAGCTGGAAAAAATCCACCGGTTTTGTCACGGACAATTGTCTTTGGAGGCAACGAACCAAGTTGCATAGTCCCAAGCTCGCTCACTTCACAAAAGAAGGACCAAGGAAGCACATGTTTCGCAAGTAATCGTCAGTTGGTAAGTGTGGGCAGCGATTCTTGTATAGGAGAACTTGCTGTTAGCTTAATGCCTACAGTTATGTCAGCAACAACCATAATATTAATTCCTTCCTAATCACTCTTCTGTATTTTTCTTTTAGACTGATACAAGACGACTAAACACACAGTTAACAGCATACATTTGCCTTCTACTTATTGATATACGTTTCTATTAATTCGAGACAGAGTCTTGAGACGAACCTTTGGAGTTGTCGAATATTAACGCGTTTGGTTTGTTTCTCGCTCAATCCATTGTGTTACGGAGATCATAAATTAGGTGAGGGAACTACGAGGAAATAAGGGAGGCAGAGAAACTAAGGCCACAACTAACAAAGATTTGCAATTGCAACTTCACATGGGAAAATTGTGTACTAAATTTGAACCCTTTTTATGTGCTCAGTCTGAGTGCCTCTTATGACGACGTATGTACTAAAAAATCCACCGTAACACAGTCATTAAAATCCATCCCTGCCTAACGCTGAGGCTCTATTTGATTACCATTTCCCATGAAAATAAGCACAGTTGAATGTGGACAAGATAATACTAAAATGTTACATTTGGGACAATGCACATATGTGCTTCGCGGTACAGCGATCCCTGCCGTTTAAATCAACGGTAAAGCTGTAGGGTTTAATTTAGTTTACGTTGCAGCTCCATAGTCGTTACTGCATGTGAGTAGCCGTTTCTGGCTGCAGCTGCTCTCTGTGATTCTCTCTGTGAGCACTAGCGCCCCAGCAGCCAGGGGTTGATGTTTGCATGATGTAGTGTGTGTGTGTGTGTGTGTGTGTGTGGGCGGAGTAGCGTTTCGCAGCCGCTGCCGCCTGCGGTCGGTCAGAGCGCGCGCTGCACTGCCGACTGACGGGGCAGGCTGGCAACTGTTTTGTCACTGGTCGCTTTGATGTCGCCGCCGAACTGCATCCTGTTATTCCAGTGCGGGTCAACTGCAAACACCGGTGTAAATTATAGCCTTGTCTGTTAGCTAACGAGAGTTAATCAAAGTTATGTACTCTGAAATCCAATTCAGTCTCTCGGAATATTATTTTGAACGCGGCGGCCGTCGAGCGTCCCGGTAATGAATGCTAGCTCGCCCACCACAAGCGTTCCATTCGGAAACAGTTTTCAAAGTACTTGCGCCGCGTATTGATAAATGTGCGCATTACCGCACCCGCCACAGCGTATATTGCATAATTACGGTTTACTGAGAGGTCGCGATAGGACAAAAGAGCGCCATTTCAATTTGCATCGTTAAAGGCTACGGTTCTGTACATTTTCATTAGTTTTAAAAACTCTTATCGTGGATGTTATTAAACGATCCTTTGCCAAGCGTTTTAGCGATTATTGCCTTTTAAAACCATATCAATTATGGCCCTTCCGATAGTCGAGAAGAAACCGTGCCGTGCGGATGAACCTTTGTAACCGTGGTCAAGAATTTTCAGTAACACACAAGATTTGGCAGTAGTGTTCGGCGGTAGTATTGAGATTGAAGAATTAATCGCTACAGAAACGTCTGTTCTTAGTCCAGCAAGTACTCTTTCCTATCGTTTGACGTGATATTCCATTTCTTTCCATCATCTAAAAATACGTACATCTGCTGACACATCATCCACAATAATATGCGAAATATTGTTTTGGTGTTGTCTAACGCAGTGGTTCTGAAACTGCAGAGCAAGATCCCCAGGAGGAGGGGTTTTCTGGTTAGTGTCAGATAAGAAGATACCAGGGGCCCATGAACTGGCTCAGGGGAAGGCATACTACAAAGGCGTTTCGTTGATGAGTTAAACATTCGAACGGAATTACTTTTCTGTAAGCCAATACTAAAAACAGCTATAGCTCAAAGCCTTTTTGACTTGATCAATACTTTTCTCAATCGAAATAGCACGGAATAGGTGCATCTCGCGATGCACAGACTGAGCTCGGTCAATGCCTGGAATTCATAGCGCCCCTTCATGAAGTGTTGCTAACCTTTATAAACATACATAAAATTATTAAAGCAAAATCTATAAATCCAAGAATTTTTAAAGTGTTGTGTGAGGAGATATAAACCGTCTTTTCATGAACGCGAGCCCGGTGCGCAATCACTGTGCGACTTCGCTCGGTTATTCTGCTCTTTTTTTAGTGATGTTTTTTGGCTATCAAGGGATAAAGTACTAAAAAGAATGTTTGAACGAGGAATGAGGTATTTTGCTTCTTAAAGGAGAAAAGTCACTCTATGGCAGACTGTTTCAGCGACGGATTTTTCTATTAAAAATGACATTTCAGAGAAACTGGATATGTTTCAGTTCACGGCGATCAGGCAATATTACAGTCCAGGAATGAAAATTGAGGGCATTCATAAAGAAATCAAAGCTGTGGCAAAACCGAATGGAAATCGGCATGCCCTACTCTAGAGTCACTGTTAGAAGACAAACGTAACCCGAAATTTCCAATGGAATTATAAGCCTGCTTTCTTGAACATCTAGCAACACTAAAAGACCATTTCGAATAGTATTTCAGCGATGACCTTGATAAAATTAACTGAATTAAAATCCATTCAAAAATAAACCTGGACAATCATGTCTAAATATGAAAGAGCAAGAACAATTTATTGACTTCACTTGTGATACTCCACTGAGGAGTAAATTTAATGAAGGGTCTTTGTTGGAGTTTTGTATAGATATTAGCCAGGAATTCACAATGCTAAGCCAAAATGTAATGAAGATACTGATTCCTTTTGCAACAGCTCACTTCAGCGACACTGTCTTTTTATGTTCGGCAGCTATGAAGTCGAAGTACTGTTCAAAGCTAAATGTAAGCAAAGAAACTCGAGTCATTGTTTCTGCTGTTATACCACGTCTTGAGAAACTTTCTTCTTAAAAACCAGCTCATCTATCACACTGAACTTTGTAATTTACATTTTTAATGCTCTTATAATCTTTGTTTGCTGAATGGTAAACATGATTTATTCCACAGATTTTGAATAATTAAAAATTTGATAAACAGTTTCTTAGATATTTTCGGTGTAATAATTATGTAGTTTTGGTTTCTGTAATGTAAAACACTTCTAAATTAAATTTGGCAAAATACAGAATAAGGTAAAGAAAATATTTAAAAAATTACAATTATTTTATCAATAAAATAATCTGGGGATCTGGTACTATTTTTCCACGCGAAGGAGGTCCCCAGAGGAAGAAAGTCTGAGAACCACTAGCCTAACGGAGTGGCCTATCGATGTGGCACAGTGGTTAGAGCACTGCGCTCGCGTTCGTGAAAAGCCAGTTTATACCTTCGCCCGCCCACCCAGATTTATGTTGTTGATGAATTAGCTAAATATCGGGACGGTACCTTTGAATGGCCACGACCGATTTTCTTCCCCATACTTTCTTAAACCGAGTATGTACTCCGTCTCTAATGACGTCGTTGTAGACGGGAAGTTAAACTCTGATCTCTCTTCCTCCTTCCGAGTAGCGTGGAACTCAAATCTCAGCCCATTCATCCGTAATCGGGTCTCCCGTGGGTTCCCGAAATCACTGTAGCCAAATTCTGGGACGGTCTCCTGAAATTTCTTACCATGTATTCATCTCCATGTTACCTCGACGGTACAAGTGTTACGTTCGAATTACCTCACTGCTGTCCACATGTTAAACTCCTAATTTATTTATTTCTACGTTTCCGCTATGTAACACATTTTCATTTGGTACTTTACTTACCCATTTCCCTGTGTTACACAACATTTAAACTCTTCACTTCCTTCATACCGAGCTGTTGTATGTCATTTCACTACAATACAGAGCAGTATCGTAGAAACAGAGTTACAAAAAACGTCTCTCTTACATCTAATATTCTGAACCGGAAAATTACATGCGTTCCGTTCTAAAACCATTTTTTTTTCAATCCAGTACAGATCACTTATTCTGTTTCCCTATTTTCATCTTGTATAATGTAGCCTCCTAAATCGCAGAATTCTCTCAGATTTTTTTTTTTTTTTTTTGTTGTTCTCTCCGTGTTTTATGATCAATCTGCGTATTTCGGGAGGACGACTGTTCAATCCCGCGTCCGGCCATCCTGATTTAGGTTTTCCGTGATTTCCCTAAATCGCTCCAAGCAAATGCTGGGATGGTTCCTTCGAAAGGGCACGGCTGACTTCCTTCCCCATCATACCCTAATCCGATGAGACCGATGACCTCGCTGTTTGGTCTCTTCCCCCAAACAACTCAACCCAACCCAATCTGCGTATTAGCCTCGATCCGACTACCCATCATTATCTGTATTTTGTGATAAATAGCCATAGTAACGGGCATGCACGTCTCAGTATATTATAAAATGTGCAAGTAAACAGCATCATGGAGGCAACATGTGCTACTAATTCGCTAACAGAGCTGTTTCCCAAAGTGTGTACTCATCTATTCACAGTAAATGCCTGAATAAGAACCACTTCATACAACATCCATATCTGCCTTAAGTATAATGAACATGATCTCATGAAGCAATGTTAGCAAATGAAACAGCTTGATGTTCACCAACAGCCACCCATTTCGACTTACCTTAGCTGACAGCAGAAAATTCTAGCACTATGCAGAGATAATGCGCCAAAATTCATCTGTTACCAGCCTTGATTCGAAGTAGTTAACTTAAGCAGAATAACATTTTTTGCTATCACTATTCGTCGACCTTAGTTCGACAAGATGGCGGCGCCATGTGTTCTACGGATTTAATCAAAATCCAGGACCGGTTCGATAAAATTCTTCCCCTCTCCAACTTTCATTCGTGTCAGTCTTCGCTACTAATCGTGAAACGCACAGTACACAGATCTTGTATCTGGGCGACCCTCTCAACTTGGTGCTCCAAGACGCAGCTGCTAATTGTGGTACGTCCTGTACAGGAATCTTACAGCTGTGACGCGGTAGCTTGTGTCGAGTTCACCTCAATCTGGCCCTGTCAGAACACTAATAAAGGAAATGATCTACCCAGAAATGAGGGAACAACACATGCTGTTAAAAAACGAATACACTGATCTTTGAAAAATCCACACAGATTACAAGTTTACAATGTGAATCGTGTGGATATTCACCCTCGCAACGTAATCTTACTCTGTCGGAAGCACAATTCGACATCATCTAGCGAAGTGGTCTCTTTCTCATAAACGGAGTTAGTATGGAGGAACTGAATACGAATTACAGTGAATGAACTTCGAAATGATACAGCAAACAACTTTTCAATGCCTGATAATTTCGCACACTCTCTCAACCTACATCACTGCTTATGAATATGTGCAATTGAACACCAGGCTGAGAAAGGGTACAGAGTCACGACCTAATTTGCTTAAAACTGCAGCACAGAATTCAGCGCAACAAAATAACTTGGAACTGTCTTACTATTAATCTTGCACATCATGCAGATTGCTCAGCGTCATAGCTCTTCATCAGGCGTATGTAATTCCGTCATTATGGTGTGCTCCGTCAGAACGTACGAGGGTTGCCCAGAAAGTAATGCACCGCATTTTTTTTCTTCAACAATTCTTTATCGAACATAACGAGAATTACACACACGAAAGAACGGTGTTTTATCTACACACCCTATTTTTCCACCTAATCTCCAACCAGTTCTATGGACTCCCTAGAGCGTGAAACAAGGGCATGTATGTCCTGTCGGAACCAATCCCTGTCCTGGTGGCGGAGCCGGTGCTTCATTGTGTAAACTTCCATTGCTCATTGACAGATGCAGCGCCAACTGCCGAGTCGTAATGCGTCTGTCCTCGCGAATGACAACATCAGCTCGCTGCAACATGTCAGGTGTGACAACCGTGAATGGTCTCCTCGACCACAGCAAATCGTGAAGCTCCGGCGAACCGCCTTCTGATAACCTCACCCTCAGTGCCCCGCAATTAACTGTACTTCCATCTACAGCAGATGCTCCATGGACTTTGCACAAGCGTTTGTGAATATTCCCCTTAGTTCCTTTCTCTGCAGTGAGAAATTCAATGACGGCACGTTGCTTGTAACGTACATGCCATTTTGAAACTGTCCTGCAGCTACGCTATGTATCAGAAGTGACGGAAATTTGGCACGCTCACTCAGAATACTTCAAATAATGCATACGTAGCGTTTGGTATTCGTAACATTGTTTTCAGCTCAGAAAAAAAATGCGGTGCATTACTTTCTAGGCAATCCTCGTACATCCTAAACCAAGCACGTCGTAGCACTCCAAGATAAGGAAATAGACCCTCCAGGAAAATTAGTGCCACTATAATGGTTGCCTTCCTTTCCAAAAAGAAGCACATGGCAAACTCTACCTCCAAGCACGTGACTGGCTGAAGGTGAATGGTTCATCAAAGACGAGTTTGCCAGCATAACAGAATTAATGTGTATTGAAGCTGGTTGGCTTAATATATCAGATATCGTTGTAAAATAAATATTATAGATAGCCTGAAAGCGGAAGTATGTGGTGAGAAAATGAAAGAGCCAATAACAGGTCATAACAAGCTACGCAAGTTTATACGGTTTGATAGTGCATAGTCCTGACTTTCGTGCTGATGAGAAGGATGTTCCCAGAAACAAAGGCAATTCAGGTAACAAGCGAAATAAATCACCATTGTAATGTTACTACCTAAGCCGCGCGGAGTGACCGCTCGGTCTCTGGCGCTATATCACGGACTGCGTGGCCCATCCCGCCGGAAGTTCGAGTCCTCCCTCGGGCATGGGTGTGTATGCTGTTCTTAGCAGTGTGTAAGTCTAGGGGCCGATGACCTTAGCAGTTCGGTATCTTAGGAATTCATGCACATTTGAACATTTGAGCTACCTAAGAAGCCACGGTATACCAAAGTACACCTAACTACTCAGAAACTATCCATAAGTACATCTAAGTACTCAGAAAGTATCGTTAGACAGACTTCAAAATTTTTTTGTTAGAGTTATGTTCCAACCTCTATATTAAATACAAGAGTTACAGAGTATTTTTCGGCAATCTTTTTGACAACTAGCTACACATTTTAGGTGCAATTTCGCCAGGTTTTCATAGTCTGTGTATCTGTTGATTTCTACTGTCTATCTCCGTAGCCGGGGTCTGTAATGCACTCCTGTACGGTGGCGATCGACACGGGGGTAAGCCAGTTCGAATCCTGGTGGTGGAACTCCTGCGCCGGTATTTGTCAGAAAAGGAGAGAAGAGAAGGTGGCGTAAAATTCCTGATCACCAGACGTTGTGCCAGAATGCTACGTTAAATTCCATACCGCTCCGCAAAGCCGCATTAAGTGGGAATGTGTGACTGTTGATGGCGATAGTGCGTCGTATTGGAACATTAAATCCGCCAGTCCTCTTAGTGCCATTCGAGAGGAATGGATTACGTGTTGGCATGGTGTTTCACCCCTTCCTTCACTTATCACCATCATACAACAGAAATATGACAGCAAACTTTTCAGACATTTATTAAACAAATGCACACTAGTCATAACTCTCATATATCAGCGAGGAAATGAGTAATCGCGTGGAGAAGAAGTAATCTTTTTCCTGCTAAATGGCTGAACCTACCCTTCGTGGTCTCCCAGCTAACAACGCCATACAACTCTTTCTTTGCTAATGTCTTCTAGCTAACAAAATAAAAAAAGACAGTATCTTCTTAGAATTCCATGGAAGATCATGAGTACCAACTCCTCAGTCCATTAGAGAGCGAAAAGTATATGGGAGTCTGGGAACAACAGCTGTAACTGCACAGCGTTGGACGGGTCCCGCTGTAGCACGTATTCCATTACCTACCATCCGAGCGGGCCGCCGTCACCTTAGCGCGTGCCCCACTTCGGGGAGACTCCCCGACATTCGGTGCCAATTAGTTTCCATTAGGAGCGGCAAGGGAGACACGGCTCTGGGCACTCCCTAGTCGCCGGGGCACTGTGCCCCGACAGGCGTCATGGCCCATCCATTTGCCTGCCCGCCGGGATTACCTACTTGGCCGTCAGCTTTGCACAGTGCTTTCGTAAAACGCCAGCTGTAACGTCCAATGAACCCTATCACACAAGCTTACGTGGTCAGTCTGAAGAAACTGTATGTCTTAAAGCAATTCCCAATTCTCAAACACAGTTTCTCCCCTCCTAGACTCGTCCATGTGGAGGGAACAACAAACAACCACGGGAGAACGATAATGGTTCCTTTCAGTAGACACGTGAAATTTGTTAATAGTTCCCGGACTCCATTAATTAATGTTCATGATGGAATAATGATTAAAATTCTTCTGGACGTTGTGCTGCTTCATCATATTAAAAGTAAAATACTTTAAAATATAGCCAAACATATAATAAAAATGGGCATTATATACAGGGTGTCACACCTAACTCTGTCACCTCAAATATCTCTGGAACAACAATAGATATTCAAAAAACGGTTTTCACCAGCATGAACGTACTGCAGGGGCTTAGGAAACAAAATATTATGAGAAATTTTAAAACATAAACAAATACTATTTTCAACAGAAACCTGTCTATTTTTTAAATGGACACCCCCATTATTTGGTATGCAATCAATAGCATGAAAAATCGCTAAAAGAATGGTGTTGGTTGCATCGCAATACATCAGTTACATCCCGAGAAATTGCGAAGAGAAGTTGACACTTGAAATAAATGAAGCGCACAGCTAGCGCACGTTCTAAGACTCAAGTGTACACCTCAGCTCCCGGTAATCGTGATGTGATTGACGTACTACGTCAGTGGTGTGTTAATGTATGGTGTGGCATTGTGTGACAACACATCATTGGCTCATATTTCATTGTTGGCGCTCCTAAAGGTGGATAGTTTAGCCCATTGTTGAGCTGTACCTTTCTTGAACCGGTCCAACTCTTACCATGTGTCAAATAATGCGGTATCAGAATGATGGATGTCCTGCACATGATGTTTATTGTTGCGAAATGACAACAGGAGGTACAATTAGTGGTAACACACTTGGTTTCACGTTTCTAAATCTCATAAGTTCTGAGATATGTGGCTTGTGAAGGACAGCAACGTCGTCACAGTTTCTGACGTAAAGCATCGCATGTAGTACTGTGCTCAGAGCAGAGGTTGCCAGCACTGGCGCCTGTATCCTGCCGTAAATGTACCAGTATCACCACAGCACGCTCTACCCTCAGTGTACAAGTGTCTCCTAATCTAGTCTGCTGAACTGCTCTCATACTGCAACGTAATTCACACACGTTGCCACATTAAAACCTGTTTTCTTGTGACTTGTTCCATTTGCCTTCATCTAGTCGATATGCCGGCAGAAAAACTAGATATTATTTTAATTTATGGCGAGTGTCACAGAAATGCAACCTCGGCTGTGACACTGCATGCTGAACGCTACCCAGATCGGCAGTGTCATTCACGTCGAACCATTGGCAACATCTGCAAGACACTCACGAAAACAGGCGTTGCGTTGGACTCTCACAAAACGTCGACGTACAACGCCAGCGACTGGCAATGGAAACGAAATTGCTGTTCTGGCTGCTGTAGCGCACAGTCCTCAGGTGGGTGTACGAGAAATTGCACGTGGTGTAGGAATAAGCCACAGTAGTGTGTGCCGAATTTTACATCGGCATCGGTTTCGTCCGTTCCATGTCTCATAGCACCAAGAACTGTACGGGAATGACTTTGAATCCCGCATTGCATTCTGTCGTTTTGCGCTTCAGCATTTGCAAGGTAATCCAGTATTCCTAATCAATACGTTGTTTAGGACGAGGCTTCATTTACAAATGATGGTAATGTTCAAAATGGTTCAAATGACTCTGAGCACTATGGGACTCAACTTCTGAGGTCATCAGTCCCCTAGGACTTAGAACTACTTAAACCTAACTAACCTAAGGACATCACACACATCCATGCCCGAGGCAGATTCGAACCTGCGACCGTAGCGGTCGCGCGGTTCCAGACTGTAGCGCCTAGAACCGCTCGGCCACTCCGTCCGGCGATGGTAATGTGAATCTGTGGAACATGCACTACTGGTCTGTGCAAAATCCCCACTGGGTTCGCCAAGTTACTCATCAACGACATTGGAGTGTCAATGTTTGGTGCGGTATCATTGCTAACTGTATTGTAGGTGCCTATTTTTACCGTGGGACATTAAATGGACAGCGATATGCATCATTTCTTCAACACACACTAGCGCTCCTCATGGATTATCTAGGATTGGAAACTCGTCTATCAATGTGATTCCAACATGATGGATGTCCCGCGCACAATGCAAAAGTTTCCAGAGACGTTCTAGATGCGTCATTTCGAAATAGGTGGATGGGGCGTGGAGGTACTGTGCGATGACCAGCACGGTCCACCGACCTGACGCCATTAGACTTCTTTCTCTGGTCTGCATTGAGAGACAGAGTGTACCAAGAACCCCTAACGACAGTAAAGGATATGCAACGTCGTATTACTGCGGCGTGTGCGATAATATCTGTAGGAGATCTACAATCTGTGCAAAACTCTCTCGTTATCTGTCTGCAAACGTGTATTGTTGCAAACGGAGGGCACTTCGAACATTTGTTGACGTGACACAGCTTCATTGGTCAAGATGTGTGTGTATTTTTTTATGCTGGATGTAATGCACAACAATACGGTTTCTGTGAGCGATAGGGCACTAGTAAATGTGTTTAGCAAAGTAAATTCAAGTGTGTTATCTCCACTTGTGGCTCTAGTTGTCATTTCGCTAGAATAAACATACATTTACAATTTGAAAAACGTAACTTTGCGTTGGACGTGTTACTTGTTTATTTTTGTGGAATGTGCATACCTTCAAGTTGTGTGAGCCCTTGACAGGCAGCGTGAGGTACACGCTTGAGTTTCAGGACGTGCACTCGCTGTGCACTTCATTTATTTTAAGCGTCAACTTCACTTCGCAATTTCTCGGGATGTAATTGACGAATAGTGATGCAAACAACGCCATTAATTTTGTGATTTTTCATACTATTGATTGCATACGAAATAATAAGCGGTATCCAAATAAAAATACACAAGTTTGTGTTGAAAATAGTATTTGTTTACGTTTTAAAATTTCGCGTTGTGTTTGGTTTCCTAAGCCCCTGCCATACCTTCATGCCGGTGAAGATCTGTTTTGAATATCTAGTGTGGTTCCAGAGATATTTGAAGTGGCAGAGTTAGGTGAGACACCCTGTATATATACACTGTGTGATCAAAAGTATCTGGACACCCCAAAAACATACGTTTATGATATTAGATGCATTGTGCTGCCACCTACTGCCAGGTACTCCATATCAGTGACCTCAGAAGATATCAGACATCGTGAGAGAGCAGAATGGAGCGCTCCGCGGAACTGACGTACTTCGAACAGGGTCAGATGACTGGGTATCACTTGTGTCATACGTCTGTACGCGATATTTTCACACTCCTAAACATCCCTCAGTCCACTGTTTCCGATGTGATAGTGAAGCGGAAACGTGAAGGAACACGTACAGCACAAAAGCGTACAGGTCGACCTCCTCTGTTGACTGACAGGGACCGCCGACAGTTGAAGAGGGTAGTAATGTGTAATAGGCAGACATCTATCCAGACCATCTCACAAGAATAACAAAATGCATCAGGATCCACTGCACGTACTACGACAGTTAGGCGGGAGGTGAGAAAACTTGAATTTCATGGACGAGCGGCTGCTCATAAGCCACACATCAGGACGGCAAATGGCGAACGACGCCTCGCTTGGTGTAAGGAGCATAAACATTGGACAATTGAACAGTGGAAAACGTTGTATGGAGTGACGAATCACGGTATACAGTGTGACGATGCGATGGCTGGGTGTGGGTCTGGCAAATGCCTGGTGAACGTCATCTGCCAGCGTGTGTAGTATCAACTTTAAAATTCGGAGGCGGTAGTGTTATGGTGTGGTCGTGTTTTCCTTGGAGGGGGCTTGCACCCCTTTTGGCTTGGCAAGGAAGTATCAGAGCACAGGCCTACACTGACGTGTTAAGCTTTCCACATCTTCTCATAAACCATTAGACCGATTTCAACCAAGTTTGGTACACTTATAGCTTACTGTCAGACAACAATCGCTGTGAGGATAAGAGTCACCTACCTATCGTAGTTCAGAAGATATGACGTCATAAACAATGATATGCTTAAAACCTGTCTCATAATGCAGCACTTTTAAGTTTCTTACTTCTGTGCTACTAACTCTATTCGCAATAAATTTCGCAGACACCATCCAAATTTGCCGCTAAATGCACCTACAAAATTATTTTGTGGTACCAAACTTAGTTCAATAGTCATAGACAATAACATGCATTGAAAACTGCCGCATTACGCATGACGTTTTAATTTACTACTTCTTTGCTACTAACTCTATTCATAACACGCTTCGCAGACAGTATCCACTTATGCCGTTGAATGCACCAGCACAAATACACCATTGTACGGCCTATAGTTCATAACCACTGCTATGCATGAGAAAACGCATGCAGTTTCAATGTGAATAGTCTTTACTACTAAGATACCCTTGCAGTCGAGTCAACTTAACGGAACCCTTGACGTCTGGCACGCTTGCGTGAACTTTCAACTACAAAGTGTGAAAGGCTGAAGGGGAAAACAATAGCCATCTACAGAGCTATAAATGGCGTTGCCATAGAGATGTATACAACAAAGCATTGTAGATACGCGAAGCAGCTGCGCCCAGCATACAGAAACTGTACGTTTCTAATACAAGATCGGTAAAATGAATACTCGAGCGATGCCGGATTTGTCAGCTGATGAAATGTAAAATTGAAGTTTTGGCTGCTTTACAAATGCCTTTGTCAGGGCAAAACTGGCTTTACTGAACGGAAAGTGGCTCTATTTAGTGCAAATTACCCGGGTTCAATACATGATATTTTGGAACTTTATTGGCCCTACAATATAATACACTACTCGCCACAAGAGATAGAGATTAGGAAGGAGGTTATTCGTGTGCTATCCGGCTTGTCGATGACTGCCGCCTGGCCTCTGATGGGCATTTTTCTCGCTGGTGTGGCGGAAATACTATGATATTCCCTAAGGAGCTGTATTTGTTTAGGCTGTGGTGTCCTTGCCCGGCGAGGCTTCCGCCCTGTGACCGCTCGCGGCCCGTCAAACTGGAGTAGCCGGCAACCATGACGCCGGCAGTTTGTAGCAGTTCTCTCTTTAATGTAGGCTGCTTAATAATTTCAATCGCCACTCGTGTTACGTTGGAGCGTCCACTACTTAAACAGCACAATAAATTGACGATAGCGGAACACCGCCATAATTGCGGTCAACCTGGGATGTTCCAGGAAGCCCGTGTACTGGCAAAAGAGCTATGAACGGGCAACGCAAAGTGCACCTAGTAGACTTGTCCTCCTTACGAAGACCCGACAACACGACGCCATATAGGATTCCGTTTGCCTACTGTGTCGTGTGAAAATGTCACAGTATGTAGGATACAGTGACCGTGTGTATGTGTGTGTGTGTGTGTGTGTGTATGTGTGTTTCTGGACATGTACTTTATTTTATTTTATTTTTGTGATGCGTAATAGGTAAGAACGATTATTTATTGTGATCGTGGACATGTCCTTTAATATTTTTATAAATATAAATTCATTAACGTAAGTCAGATGAGATTTCCGTTTTGTCCTTAGGTTAGTTAGGTTTAAGTAGTTCAAGTTCTAGGGGACTGATGGCCATAGATGTTAAGTCCCATAGTACTCAGAGCCATTTTGAACAAGATTTCCGTTTTCTTTGCTTACGGTGTTATTGTGTTTTCCATAAAAATCGCGTAGGTTTTATTACTAAGCAAGCCAAAGCTTGATGTAGTTCAAAGACGACTATGATATGTTTGGTGCATCATTTTTTAATTTAGCTAGTAAGATTTACCTTCAGAAATACAGGGTGAGTCACTAACTAATACTACCAAGAATATCTCAGAAAGTATGATAGGAGCTGAAAAGTTTGTGGGACAAAAATTGCATGGGACAATGGGTGCCATAATATGACATCGAATCCAATGATGTGTAACAGTGATGTCTTTAAAGGTCAACGTAGGTCAAAAAGGTGGCATAAATTTTCGTTTGTTGAAGGTGTTCGAAATGATGAGCATTGGTATCAATGCAGTGCTGCAGCCTTCTTATATTGAATTGAGTGGTATTCCTTATCACTTCGGCATTTATCGAAGCACGTGCTCTGACAATTCTCTCTCGTATATCGAGCAAATAGTAAATATTCGCCGAATATGGCGTATCCATCTAACGCGCCATTGACATGCAAACACCATTCGACGGTTTCGTAATACAACAGTAATAGGAACGGTAAGAATCAAACGAATGTGAATGATGTATTCCTTCGAAGAACAAGTCGATATGCTTCTCATGTACGGTAAATGGCAACGAAATTCAGTGAGAGCTAGAGACGTATATGCTGAAAAATATCCTCAACGTACTCACCCTACTCGTCTTACATTTAAATATGTGCATGATAAATTGAGAAATACTGGGTCTTTAAAGCATCGGAATCATATCTGGCAAAGGAAAGTTACTAACGAGACAGCGAAAATTGGTACTCTTGCGACTGTGATTCGAGATTCTTGTGCTGGTTCGCGTCAAATCGCAAGGGAATCTGGCACGAGCCAGAGTAGTGTTGTTCGTGTTCTGCATTGCCATAAATATCGTCCTTACCACTTCAGTCTCCATCAAGAATTAACTGGTGCGGCTTGTATGCGTCGCATTGAATTCTGCCGATGGACTCAACTTCAGATGCAGAGGGATGACACATTTGTTAATTTGATTTTCTGACGAGGCTACATTCACGAACCGTGGACAAGTTAATTTGCATAACATGCATTATTGGGCAACTGACAATCCATGATCGCTGTGGCAAGTTGCACACCAACAACCATGGTCGGTGAATGTAGGTCTGTTATAAGAAGAAATACATTTAGGAACAAGGATCAGAATGTGGTATCAACACGATGGGTGGCCGACACATTTCTTGCTGATGGCTAGAAATGAGTTGCAGAGACAATTTCCAAATCGTTGGACTGGACTCGAAGAAGATGTGTCGTGGCCGGCTCGTTCACCAGACTTAACGCTTCTCGATTTTTTTCTTGTGGGGATTCGTAAAAGACATTGTTTATAAAGACATTCCAACTACACGTGAGGATATGCGAGAGAGAATTATAAGAGCATGTGCTTCGGCAAGTGGCGAAGTGATAAGGGATAACACTCAATTCATGATAAGAAGATTGCAGCACTGTACTGATACCAACGGTCATCACTTCGAACACCTTCTGTAAATGGACATTCATGCCACCTTTGTGACTTTCGTTGCCCTTCAAAGACCTTACTGTTACACATCATTGGAACCGCTGTCAGAAAATAAGTAGGGTGTCATCAGAGCTTACTTTTTTTTCATTTATCCATCTACATGCATGAAATTTAGTTCCATTTGATACTGTATCATTCGGTTATCGTACCATTAGATTTAACACACCTCGTTCACCCAGCAGTCCATTTTGTGTACTCAACAAATTCTATTTGTCATTGTATCACTGAATCCATTAAACATTTTAACTGTTTGTTGCTCCATAATCAATTTGTAGCATGGCTCAAATGTATAATTTATAGGTCGTATTATAAGCGTGCTTACTACAACAATTGTCTTTGTGTAATTTAAAATTTCAGTGTCTCCTATTTTTACACGGTCCCTTCACGTTAATATGACCAGCGCCTATGTTCGAGGTCAAGATGCAGTAACCACTTACGGATGGCAGGTGGCAGCACTACCAGTGGTGCGTATACAACGCGTGTTAGAGGACGCAGCAAACAGTGCAGACCTGTCGTAATGTAGAAACGGAGCCAGGTATGCGATGTCCAAAAGGGCATGACCATTGGCTAAGGAACAAAGGTAGAAGCGTGTTCGAAACGGCTATGTTTGTAAACTGTTCGTATGCAATTCTGACTAAGATATACTGTGCAAGACAAACGGCGCTATCGAAAACGGGCTGTGAGGCAAGTATGGTGAACCACGGACCGTACATGACGGTGGTGAACGATGGCTATGGAGATGTGCACAGGCGAATACACATGCAGTTCTTGAGGAACTGACCGCCCAGATGAACTAGGCTGCAACCAATAATGTCTCCTCAACGTCCATTCTGCATTTGTTGCTGCGTATGGGTCTCTGGAACAGGCCTCTGGTTCATGCACTCATGCTGATTGCTGTTCATCAGCGAGAAATATTGGAATTTTCACGCCAGTGCTACAACTGGACGTTCACTAAGAGGCAACACGTAGATTTTATAGACGAATCGCGTTTTGTGCTCCATTAAACACATGACGGACACCGAACAACACTCGTCAGAAGGCTCCAGGCTGGAGGAGAGAGCGTTGTGATTTGGGTAATTTTATGGGATTGCCTGGGTGATCTCGTTATTCTGGAAGGCACAATGGATCAACACAAGTATGTACCTATCCTTAGGGACAAGGTCTATCCCTACCTCCTTCTCATGATTGCATCTACCAGCAGGACAATGCAAAGTGTCATACAGCTCGCAATTTAAATGTGTGTGGTTCGAAGAGCACCAGAATGAGTTTACCGTGCTCGCTTGGCAACCAAACTCTCCGGATTCAAACATAATCGGGAATCTGTGGAACCACCTCACTTGGGCTGCTCGCGCCGTGGATCCTCAGTTGAAACACCTAGAGCAGCATGTCTCCACATCCTTCCAGAACCTCACTGACTCCCTTGCTGCAAGCCTCGCAGCATCCTTTGCTACACAGGTGATTACACAGGCTTGTGACACGTAGTAACATTAATGTAACTGGAGAGTGTATGTATCTTTCTGTAAGTTTTCGATGTAATCTGACAGCATAAGATTCTTGGTCATCACATTTATGGCATAAATTCAACCAACAGTCTGATATGTCACAATTTATGTTAGCTCTAAATCTTCCATTGCAAGGAAAGTCGCGGATTATTTTCCTTCTTTTTTTTTGAGTTAGGAGATGATAAAACAGTTCCGTCAGATCCATTTCATACAAATGAGTTTCGCTGTTACGCAACTTTTGTGTTTCACAATTATTATATCTACATTTTGTATACCTGCATTTTTCCTGTCTCGTAATCCAGTGATTAAATTCAGAATGTAGGGCTCTGTTAGAGTTGAATGTATATTTCTCGATAGTGATCGAAATCTGCAGCTTTCTGTAACATTTTTTCCAACTTCTGGATACAGGCAGAAAGGCGGAAAGGTTTAACTATATTGACAGGACAGGTTGTTGGTCAGCGATTTGCCATTAGGCTGACAAAGTGAATCTTTTACTGTTAACCTCTCAAAGTGGGGCTGCTGGTCAGCGTCCATTGTCAAGACACCCTTTTGACAATGCTGGGTAAGGACAGACCTCTTTTGGTAGAGAAGCTGACATGGTATGACTACAGGTATAATAATATTTTATAATTGAGCTGTGAGTTTGTTTAACAATTTTGTTTCTGTATTTGGATGTTAGTGGGAAATTATGTAATGCTTTTGGTTGTGACTTTTACGCGTGCTCGAATAATTTTGGCTTCTGTGGGAAGTACTTTGTGTCCAGTTCGAATGGCTACCATGTTCAGTGTTAGTACGAAGAAATCATTTCATTTTTATAGACTGACGATGTACATTCACCAATAATGTATCAACTAAATTCAATAGAGATATTTGCACTTAACGCAGTATTAAAATTTCTTATTTTTAACGATTTGTGGGCCCTTGAAAGTTTATGTATTTGTTCAGCCGCATTCCACATGAGTCAGTGCTGTGGTCTGCGCCTTATGCTTTTAGATCAGTAATAACTGTTTGCACCTTCAGGGTCTGTTCAGTGTATGTGATAGTTTACGAATTGAAGTTTCTTTTGGGTGAAATAGATAGGTTTTGCTGTCGATCAAACTGCTGCGTACATCCGCATCCTTCTCAGGCTGCACATGGGCTCCTCATTAATTAATGAACGTCACTAGATTTCCTACGTCGAAAGAATACCTACACGTAGGTACAAAAATTATTCATTTTCATAATTTTCAATTTAATGTATTTTTCGTAGTTTTCCATCTGTCGACGTTTGAAGTCCCCTTTTCTGTCAAGTACGCAGTAATTTGCATAGTTGCTACTTACAGTGAAGAATATCGACCGCTATTCTTAGCTAATGAACGACAGAATATACGTGCATTTGCCCAATCTTCCTAATCCAATGAGGAACTGTGAACATTCGTGCATATTAACAAGGCTGTAATCGAATTAAGTCGGGTGATGCTGAGGGAACTAGATTAGGAAATGAGACACTAAAAGAAGTAAAGGAGTTTTGCTATTTGGGGAGCAAAATAACTGATGATGGTCGAAGTAGAGAGGATATAAAATGTAGACTGACAATGGCAAGGAAAGCGTTTCTGAAGAAGAGAAATTTGTTAACATCGAGTATAGATTTAAGTGTGAGGAAGTCGTTTCTGCAAGTATTTGTATGAAGTGTAGCCGTGTATGGAAGTGAAACATGGACGATAAATAGTCTGGACAAGAAGAGAATAGAAGCTTTCTAAATGTGGTGCTACAGAAGAATGCTGAAGATTAGATGGGTAGATCACATAACTAATGAGGAGGTATTGAATAGAATTGGGGAGAAAAGAAGTTTGTGGCACAACTTGACAAGAAGAAGGGACCGGTTGGTAGGACGTGTTCTGAGGCATCAGGGGATCACAAATTTAGCAAATGGTTCAAATGGCTCTGAGCACTATGGGACTCAACTGCTGAGGTCATTAGTCCCCTAGAACTTAGAACTAGTTAAACCTAACTAACCTAAGGACATCACAAACAGCCATGCCCGAGGCAGGATTCGAACCTGCGACCGTAGCGGTCTTGCGGTTCCAGACTGCAGCGCCTTTAACCGCACGACAAATTTAGCATTGGAGGGCAGCGTGGAGGATAAAAACCGTAGAAGGAGACCAAGAGATGAATACACTAAGCAGATTCAGAAGGATGTAGGTTGCAGTAGGTACTAGGAGATGAGGAAGCTAGCACAGGATAGAGTAGCATGGAGAGCAGCATCAAACCAGTCTCAGGACTGAAGACCACAACAACACAACAACAACAACAAGGGTGTAGAGTCTCATATTAATACGCTAGTTATTTATTTTTATCGTGAGTGGGGACCGTTTTATTTGTCTGATAGTAGATGCTTTGTGTCCCAAAAATTTGCTTTGCTTGTTAATAAATCTATTTATTGGAAAATTGAAGAAACCAAGTTCTCTTATCTTCCAAACCTCCAACAGATTCTTTTTCAAAGTCATGATTTAAATGTCATTCTGTTATTTGTTGTCTAAATGTAAATATTATTCCGTTATCTGTTGCTTAAATTTAAATGTTGATTTAGCTCTGCCATAACACCTTTTAAGTTTTACATCAACCCGCTCACAGTAGTAAAGTAACTACTCTAATTTACATAATTTCTCAACTGATACTAACATCAAAATGTTTCTTTTGGGGGATACCATCTTGCCCAGGGTGAGACAATTTGTTTCATCTTCAAATTCACTTTCTTCGAAGCACATTGCAGACAGGCGTGTAGTTTAAGTACAGCGACTAAAGATTTGTTGCTAAGGAATTATAGAGGGTGAATCACATATAACTTGCACCGAAAATATTGCAGAAATGGAAAGTACTGTTTATGAGCGGTTTCCACAGAATGGATTAAAGCCATGAGCTCGTATTGTCATCAGACTAAAATAGTGTGTTTTTGTTCAAACATACACTTCTCTAAATGTAACAATTCCCATTGACATTAACAAACTACAAGTAGAATAAATCACAATGTCACTGGTGTTCGTTGCACGTTTCTAGTGCGAGTCGTTTACGAGATATCATATTTTGAAAAGTTCCCACACCGACTCTTGTGCTAGACCTGTGGTGGCACACACTGTAGAACAACACAGGTGCATACAGTAGTTGTGTTGATTCTGACTTGTGGGGAGATAATAGACCATCACAGGCCGTGTTTAAAATGACCACTGGAAGCGGCAATAGAACGTTCCATTCTGCTGCACACGTGCTAACATTTGAACGGAGATGTCTGAGCGAGGTACAGTAATACGTCGTTGCATATCATCGGGTGTGGTTGATATGTCCTTGCAGACAGCGGCTAGAGGCGCCAAATCCGGGAAACGGGCCGGCCACGGCTAAAGTATAGGTCCTCAGCGTCCAATCCAACGATTTGAAAACAATTCTTGAAGACATGCTGTAGTACTTCGTGCAGTCTGGGCCGGACAGCCATAATGCTTGTACCACTGGTTCCACGTATCCTGGAGAGGATCGTCTTTCAGCATCCGTGGAAGATGGTCTGTTAGGAGGCTTCGATACGTGTACGCGTTTAGTGTTACATCTATGAAAAACCTACGAGCTGATGATTCACTGTTCCACACCACACGTTAACGCTCCATGGACGTTGATATTTCACTTGACAAACCTAACGAGGATTGTCAACAGACCAACAGCTCATATTTCGGCGGTTTACGTGGCTATGATTGGAAAATGTGGCTTCATCACTGAACGAGGTACATGACACATCTGGAGTATCCTAGCTTAATGCCCATGCACAGAAGTTAACACGATTCTCATAATCGTTTCCATGCAGCTCTTGATGCAGAGAGCCTGACTCAAGCCACTTCCGCATGCGATTGCGCGATAAGTAACGTCCAGATGAACTACAACAGGGGTCCCCCTCTTCTGCCTGTGGTTACTTGTTTCCTTCTGCTACGTTATCTAGGTATTACACTACCACTTTCACGTAAATGGTTGAGAAGGCTGAAAAATTATTACCGAGATGGTTGGCTTCTATTGGAATATCTTGGCGCATACACCGTACAAGAACTAACGGCATCCGTTTTACACTCTCCATACGCCCTGAGCTTTCTCTTAATTGTCCACTCACGACCTACTACTTGGACTATCACACACTAATTGACTATTATTGACTAGTAAGTCGCTGTGCTCTCAAGAAACACACAGGCATACTGTAACCAAAGAAAACAACATCGTACCTAGTAACTACGCAGGTTCGATGGTATAAACAAGTGTCGGTGTGGAAACATTCAAAACGTGATATCTCGTAAACGACTCACACTAGAATCCTGGAACAAACATCACTGACATTGTAATTTACCCTACACTTAATTTATTAATGTCAATAGACACTGTTCCATTTTTAAAAAGTGTGTGTTTGCGTAAAAAATATACTTTTTAAATATTATTATAATCTGTTTACCAGCTGACAATACGAGCCCAGACTTCCAATCCAATCTGTGAAAACCACACATCAGTACCACTTTCGATTTCCGTAATATTTGCGTTGCAAGTTTTAGGTGACTCACCCTGTACAAATGTGTGTGTGAAATCTTATGGGACTTAACTGCTAAGGTCATCAGTCCCTAAGCTTACACACTACTTAACCTAAATTATCCTAAGGACAAACACACGCACCCATGCCCGAGGGACCCGAACCTCCGCCGGGATCAGCCGCACAGTCTATGACTGTAGCACCTTACACTCACCCTGTACACCTCTTCTCTCACTGCCAGTCAAATACTAGCGATGAAACTTCATTTCTCCACACTAATGCATTAAGATGCATAAATGATCTTGGCTACAGATGCAAACAGCGGAAGGGTACCAATTGCCTAACCGGTGTCACTGCAAAAAAGCATCGATCATTTTAGATTTCGGTAACGAGTATTTTTTCTGCTCTGGGTACACTGGTGTGCGCCGAACTAAAGGACGAAAGTAACTTTTGCATGATGCCGTATAACATAGCCTGATGAAGCTTGCACCAGATATAAAGATAACTGCTGCACTATAGTACAGAAAGTAAATGAATGAAAACTGGCATTATGACGATTAGGAATGACACTTTTATTCAAAGACAATAATTTCAAATAAATCACCGTGATTTATGATAGTCCGCAGGGCATAACAATAGGTTCTTAATAGTGTATGTGAACACAACGGGCGGCAGTGCGTGCTCAGCGACATGCTCCCATGCTGGTAACAAATTTGGTAAGAGGTTTCTATGGTAGGGCGTTCCAGTCCTACAGCAGCGCGATTGGTGGCTGCTGGATAGTCGTTGGTCAAAGTGGACGTGCTGCAATACCTTTCCCCGACGAACACTTCCTCCGAGGGCATTTAATCTGGGGATCGGACGGGCCAGTCCATTTGCCGAATATCCTCTCGATCCAAGAGCTTCTCTAGTGGCGCACTTCGATGCGATCTCGTCCTGCCGTCCTTAAAAGTGTGCTCGAGACCTAATGCACCCCTGAAAAGACGGATTAAGCGAAGGAGTGTAGTATCGCAGTAACTTGTTCTTGTGATCGTACACTGTTTAAAAATTTGGAGATCAGTGCATTCGTACAAAATTATGCCTCCCCACACCATTACACCTGGATCACTAAAACGATCAAGTTCGAAAACGGTGGACGCTCACACTTATGGGAAGATGTGGGAACACATAATGCACTCAAGAACATTGTATAACATGATCGTTTTGCAAGTTTGTTTGGCTGTCCATAATCTGCAGAGAGCACAGAAATATTCGTTTTGTAAATAAAAACTGCCTTCTCTTGCAGCAACGTATTTCATTTCTTCCAGACGCGTTTCACCTTTTACTTCAAGGCATCTTCAGTTTGATCTAGGATGATAAAGTTTTGGTTTAATATGCAATATTTCTACATTTTTAATGTAAGAATATCGTATGTCAAACCAAAACTATAGCATTCTAGATTCCACGTAAGATTCCTTAAAGCACAAGGCGAAACGCGACTGGAAGAAATAAAATACAATGCTGCAAGAGAAGGCAGTTTTTATTTACAAAACGAATGATCGATCCTTTTGGTCGAAAAGGAGTTACCTAGTAGGGAGGCATAATGATGCATGAACGCACTCTCTCTCCCTTTCCAAGCATTAATCCCGACTTGCGTAGTCTGCTGTTTTGCTACATCTCTTCCATTTCTCCCTGTCGTTGACTTCTTCTGGTCTTGAGCCAACAACGTGCATGTCTCCCCTGACATTGTCAGTCCATCTCTTCGCCGGTCTTCCTGGTGGTCTTGTTCCTCCTGGGTTGATGTGGAGCGCTGTTTTTTCAACTGGGTTGTCTTGCTTTCTCATGACGTGGCCTTACCAGCGGAGACGGGCTTTCCTCGCTTTGTCGGTGATCGGCGCGACACCAAACCTTTGCCGGACGCCTGTTTTTTTTTTTTTTTTTACTTGGTCACATTGTGTCAGTCCCATGGACCATCGAAGCATCTACATCTCCACATTTGCTCCTGTCGTTTCGTCATAGAGCGACGCTCAGTCCCACACATTGCTCCTGGGCGTACCATGCTCTTATATACTTTTGCCTTTAGATACTGAGGCATCTTTTTATCGCAGAGGATTCCAGTGACCTGTCTCCTCTTGAGCCAAGCTGCATCCACCCTCATACGAGTATCAAGATTTCAGTCGCAGTCTGAGGTGACGACAGACCCTACGTACTTAAAAAGCATTGTCTTCTGCAGGTCTTCTTCGCCGATACGTATGGTGCCTCTGGTTTGGGAGCCGCACTCTAGGTACTCTGTCTTCTAGATATTGAGGTGCAGTCCTTTTTCAGACAGTCTATCCTTCCACTTTTGAACCAGGTGCTGGAGTTCAGGGCAGTCTTGGTCGACAAGTACCACATCATCTGCATAAAGAAAGGGCCAGGGATGTGAAGTCTGTATGTCAGCTGTCGCCGTATCCATGCAAAGGATGAATAGCAATGGTGAAAGGGCATAACCCCGATGAACACCCACAGTGACATCGAAGGGCGGAGAAATTCCAGCAGGACTCTGAAAAACACTAGAGGAATTAACGTACAGAAGTTGCACACGGCTTACATAATATGTTATGGTTCAGGGACGCCATGGAAGCGAAGAGTTCACCAAATAAGATCGTGTGGGATGCGATCGAAAGCTATTTCTAGCTCTTGGAATGCCATGTGTACATTCTTCTGTCTCTCTCTGTGTTTTTCCATCAAAAGGCGCGTGGTACGGATAGCATCGATGGTAGTGAATCCCTTAACAAATCCACACTGCTTTGGTGTTACAGAAATACTTATGAGTCTGCTGTCAAGTACACGTTCAAAGATTTTTAAAGTATGACAGAGGAGTCGAACAGGGCGATAAGTCGAGCAATCGTTCACGTCTCCCCTTTTCCTTTCCTTAGTGCGTTTTTTCAGGACCGCATTCAGCCCTCACTTCATGTTTATGGACGAAAGTGCGCGACGACGTCGGACAGTGCAAGGGGAGGAGCTCTAGGAACAAGAGTATATATGGCGAATGGAACAGCGCGGCAGACATACACTACTGGCCATTAAAATTGCTACACCACGAAGATGACGTGCTACCGGTGCGAAATTTAACTGACAGGAAGAAGATGCTGTGATATGCAAATGATTAGCTTTCCAGAGCATTCACACAAGGTTGGCACCGGTGGCGACACCTACAACGTGCTGACATGAGGAAAGTTTCCAATCGATTTCTAATATACAAACAGCAGTTGACCGGCGTTGAAACGTTGTTGTGATGCCTCGTGTAAGGAGGAGAAGTGCGTACCATCACGTTTCCAACTTTGATAAAGGTCGAATTGTAGCCTACAGCGATTGCGGCTTATCGTATCGGGACATTGCTGCTAGCGTTGGTCGAGATCCAATGACTGTTAGCAGAATATGGAATCGGTAGGTTCAGGATGGTATTACGGAACGCCGTGCTGGATCCCAACGGCCTCGTATCACTAGCAGTCGAGATGACAAGCATCTTATCCGCATGGCTGTAACGGACCGTGCAGACACGTCTCGATCCCTGAGTCAAAGTTTGCAAGACAACGACCATCTGCACGAACAGTTCGACGACGTTTGCAGCAGCATGGACTATCAACTCGGAGACCATGGTTGCGGTTACCCTTGACGCTGCATCACAGACAGGAGCGCATGCGATGGTGTACTCAACGACAAACCTGGGTGCACGAATGACAAAACGTCTTTTTTTCGGATGAATCCAGGTTCTGTTTACAGTATCATGATGGTCGCACCCGTGTTTGGCGACAACGCGGTGAACGCACATTGGAAGCGTGTATTCGTCATCACCATACTGGCGTATCACCCGGCGTGTTGGTATAGGGTGCCATTGCTTACACGTCTCTGTCACCTCTTGTTCGCATTGACGGCACTTTGAACAGTGGACGCTACATTTCAGATATGTTAGGACCCGTGAATCTACTCTTCATTCAACCCCTAAGAAACCCTACATTTCAGCAGGATAATGCACGACCGCAAGTTGCAGGTCCTGTACGGGCCTTTGTGGATACAGAAAATGTTCGACTGCTGCCCTGGCCAGCACATTCTCCAGATCTCTCACCAATTGAAAACGTCTGGTCAATGGCGGCCGAGCAACTGGCTCGTCACAATACACCAATCACTACTGTTGATGAACTGTGGTATCGTGTTGAAGCTGCATGGGCACCTGTACCTGCACACGCCATCCAAGCTCTGTTTGACTCAATGCCCAGGCGTATCAAGGCCGTTATTACGACCAGAGGTGGTTGTTCTGGGTACTGATTTTTCAGGATCTATGCACCCAAATTGAGTGAAAATGTAATCACATGTCAGTTCTAGTATAATATATTTGTCCAATGAATACCCGTTTATCATCTGCATTTCTTCTTGGTGTAGCAGTTTTAATGGTCAGCAGTTTTAATGGTCAGCAATCTCTCAGTTTTCAAATCGTCTTGGAAATCTAAGTTCACGTTTCGTGGCCTAGAACGGACAGCATGTACTGATCATAAACTTTTCATTTAAGACGCATTGCGATCTTAGATTTGAGAAATCTATTTGATTTTGAGGAAGCAGTCACAGGCATTTTTATTCTTCTGTTTATTTCTTTTGCAGTCCATCGTGTCATTGTCTTCAGCTGTCATAAACTACAGAAAGTTATTAACTCTTTCAGTGACTTCATTGTTAGTTTGTAGTATGTTCTTTCTCCCATTTGTTGTTTAAAGATTATTCCAATCTTGTTACTGCTTATTAACAGACCTGTTTTCTGACTTGCTACAGGGGGACTGGATGTTTGTGTTGTCCTCATTATTTCATCATCATCATTATCATCATCCGTGATAGTGGCTAGATTGGACGGTGTAAACATTGGGAATTTGTACGGGTGCTCATGACCGCACAATTGATCGCCCCACAAACCAAACAACATCATCAAACTTGCTACATGAATTTGTTTCATTCGCTTTTGACGTCTCTCTGCACAAGAAAAAAACACCATTGTGTTATCAGCGAAACTATAGTGGTCCCTATAGCTTCATTTAATACGTATTCCTACTTTCTTCCCAGTTCAAGGGTCTAAAAACTTCCTCTGGGACGGTGTAGTCTTGGTAATGTGGAATCTTGTTGCCTGACTCTTCTTTTTTTTCGTATTTACCTCTATCCTAATGATATCTCGCAGAAGCTGGGTAACTGAGATTGATATCATTATACAGGTTTCTTGAAATATATTCTATGAAAGTTAAATTCAAAGCTGTCTCAAAATCAGTGAACCCCTACAGTTAATTGTTCATTTTTACGTCCCATAATTTAGTTTGCGGCTTGCAAGTGTTCTGTACTGGTGTATCCTCTTCTAAACCCTACTTTCCACTTGGTTTTACACAAGATTTTGTTGCTTTTCTGGTGTTAATAATAGTGAATATTTATACATTGCAGTAAGATCCTATATCCATAGCTTTTTTACGTTTTGTCTGTTTTCTTCCTCCTGAAAAATGACAGCTACAGAATCATTATAATTTCCGGAAATTGTCTTCCTCCTCCCGGTTTGGGCCCAGAGCTTTATCGAAGATAAAGATGAGACTCATATGTTTCCAGGGAAATGTAATTCCTTCAGATCATTCAAAGAATTATCTCAGTTTCCGGAAATAATCTTCGTCCTCAGAAATTTCATAAATTAGTGAGCTAGGAACTCATTATGGTTAGCGTGTTTTAAAGATAAAATAACATGGTTTTTGTGTCGACATATGTAAAAAAAGCCAACAGCTGGCAAAACGCCCAATACACAATGGAACCCTTGCAGACGAGGCCTGTGTGACGCTACCTATCAACAAGATACTGCAAGACCGCATGCTGCTTGTGCGGTTCTGACCTATCTCGATACAGAGGATGTTTGACTGTTGCCCTGGCCAGGACGTTAGCCAATTGGAAACACTTTGTCACACATTTCCGGGAAACTGGTACGCCATGATGTCTCAGCCAAAGAAGAAAATTTGTTAGCAAACATTTTTGTTCCGTTCGTTGAGTCTTTCTAGCCGTTTGATTCAATTTGTCTTACGATTTCCTAATATCGCCAAGCCTTCTGCAAAGTATTCAACATTGATATCACCTTTCTGTCGTCGAGTTTATGTGGGTTTCCGGTAGATGTGTGTGTATGCAACCTGTTTGAGGCAACACGAGGGGATGGGGGTCAGGAAGGTCATAAAATTGATAGCGTCAATAAATTTTAAAAGAAACGTACGTTCTGGATGGAAGCAGCTCAAAGTGCAACATCAATAATAGTTTGAAGCAACGATCAGTGTTACATACGGTCTCCTATATCCTTCTATAGCCTACCACAACAAATGTATGTCGTGGATGGAAGCAGCTAGGAGTGCAACATCAACAATGATGTGCCGCAAGGGTCAGTGTTTCGTCCGATCTCATATACCTTTCTATATCCTTGCACTGCCGACGTGTCTACTGCAGACTGCATGCTGCTCACATTGTATGCAGACGACAGGGCAGTCTTCGGATAGATCATGTACACCCGGCGTCTCAGCCGACGCCTCCAAGACACCATAGATCTCACAGACACCTTGACTCTAAAGTGGCACCTGGCTTTAAACGCAGATAAAAGTCAAGCCATTATGAGAAGTAGATGAGAACATGCCAACTGACCTGTAGTCTGTCCACTTTCATAGAAATGTAGTATTATTGAACAGAACCGGTCATCATGTTGGACACGGCCCTGACTTGTCTTGCACCTGCTGTGGAAGATATTGGGTCTCTTCCAGTCCTTCCAGCCGCTACTAAGCCCGAAACTATACCAACCCCTAAGCGTGATAGTCCACAAGCTGCCGCTCCGACTAATACTGGAGTTTGTCCCTGAATTGTAGAGGAACGTAGTGGGTTCATATCTCTAGTTTGTACAATGAGCCCGGAATTGAAATTTCCGAATGGCAAACCACGCCCCTGTTTCTCCCTAGGGTGAGCATCGAAAGGCCGCACGATTCTTCTAAAAGAAATCGCAATAGTCGCAGTAGCGCCATCTGTAGGCATTTGTACATAAAATCTATCGCAGTACCAACACCAGCTGGCCAACATCTGTCGACGCAGCATTTGGTAAAAGGTGGAGAAATTATGAAGCCAACAAATTTAGTTCCTAAGTCACCAGTGAAACAAATGTAAGGAAAAATCGAAAGGTTGAAAACTTCGATACAACCAGTACATAATGAAAAAGACGCTTGGAGAATTGCACAGTTGCCTCGAATGAGGTAAGCTGAATAGCCAGGAATCAGTCATCGTCCTCAGTAGATGGCGGGCGAGCTATTTTTTCGTAATTATAGGTATCACAAAGCCTCGGATAGCTCAAACAAAGAACACAAATTAAAATGTAATGGATTAAAAAACTGGCACTGGGTTAAAAAATGGCACACTCTTACACTGACAGCAACGTGGTGCCGCTCACCGCTTATTAGACGACAGCTGCTGGAAACACGGTAATCATATTGGGTTCCTAGCTCACTAATTTATGAAATTTCTGAGGAGGAAGATTATTTTCGGAAAATGGGATAATTCTTTGAATGATCTGAAGGAATTACATTTCCCTGGAGACATATGAGTCTCATCTTTATCTTCGGTAAAGCTCTGTGCCACAGCCGGAATTTGATAACAGTTGTCTTGCTTACCAGGCAGCCGTGCAGACTTCTTCATCACTGTCGCATTGCGGCTGCCACAGCTACATGGAGTACCCGCATCCAATGTCCCCTCTATCCTTATCGAATTCTGTAACTCTTATGTTTCACAAGAAATGAAACAGAGAAAATATAAGAAATATACATGTAAAATCTATTTGGAACCAAAACGTTTAAAGACTTTTATTTCTTGATCATCTCTTCTTAGAGGTACAATCATAATAAATTTAAATATAACCTCGGAGAGAAAGTTATGCAATTACTTTTTGTTTGTTTTCAGGTGTATGTTTATAGTCCTGGTACACGTTGAAATCCTCGAGCCACAGTACCATAGCACCCATCTAGAAGAATCAAACCAAAATACTGCAGCATCTGTCTACTTTATCGATGAGCTGCGGAATTTTGTATTTGCTCTTTTAGCGGTGTACTAAGCTACTGTGAAGCGGAAATTTCAATGTGTGTCAGAACTGAAGAAATTTTCCTGTGAAGAGATACAAAAAATAATCACACAACTCTATTTTTTCGAGGTGATAATTAGCACTTTACGACTGCCTCTCGAACTAACTGTCAAGTCTAAATATTTCTTTGCCTGTTCAGTTCCCTTCATTAAACTTCCATACCAAGGCCATGTCAAGGCTTGTCCCTGACTGCTGTACAATTTAATTAATTTTGTTTTCCTGCCTGAAAAAGTGTGTTAGTTTCACGAGAACACCCCACAGAAGTTTCGGCGTGAACTACAGGCTCCAAATCTTAAGTCACTGCATCATGGGCGTTTCCAATTGCAGTGCATTATTTTCAGTCTCACTGTATATCTTTTGCTCCAACGCATTTTTCTTTCTTATTTTTATCTGACCTGCCTTCGCAATCCCTTAGGTAAAACAACAGCAGCACGTAGCTATCAGCCTCGCTGTTTCTCTAAAAGGCAACAGTGACACGCCGTACTGCTTCATCGGACACCCGAGACCGTTGTTCTCCCAACCTGCAGAAACGCTTTGCTGTCCATTTCTCTCCGCGACAGCTGTGGATGCCGCGCGTAGCGGCTGCACCACCTCTCCTGCCGCACCGTGGACGTGCTCGATACGACGACACCTGCGAGCAGAGGAAGTGCTTCTGCCACCACCGCCGCCGCCACCAACAGCAACAACAAAAGAAGAGCGGGTGTTTCCGGCCGGAGCGCAAGACATCGCTCTTCTTTAATTATTCACGTCTCATCTCTGCCGCCTTCCCACTACGGCGTCTTCAGTCTCGCCTGCGTTTGCTCTCTTTCCCTTCCTCCGCTTCCCTGTGCGCTCACTGGGAAACTGGATCCGCGCGACGAGGCGCGTAGCAAGACGACCCGGATGCCGAGACAGAGACAGAGACATAGAGTGGGGGGGGGGGGGGGGGAGAGGAGGAGGAGGTAAAAAAAAGGCGAAAATCCGCTCGTTTACACGGACGGGAATGAGGGAGGAAGGGGGGAGGGAAGATGCCGTGGAGAGGGTGCGAGAGTTGTCGTCTGCAAATCTCGACCCCCGGAGGACCTGGCCTGATATCATCTGACTCCCTCCTCGTCTGCCCCCCGCCGTGTCCCGCTCGCGACTATTAAACTTTCATAAATCCGAAACGAGTCCCTCCCCGCTCTTTACGGGCGCGCGCGCTCGTCTTTTAAAATCTCGGCCCGGCGCATTTGCACAGGGCTCCGGTTGGGCCGCTGATGAAGTGCTTGTCTTCCTTTATATTGTTCTTTTCGAAATAATGGCTCGTTCTCGTGCGCCCCTTCTCCTCTTCTCCTCCTCCTCACCCTTCCCACAGACTCAGGACCAGAGACAGAGGCTTACGAATCCGTCCGCTTTCGAGAATATAAGCTATTTTTGTTTAGTTGGTGCAGTCAGCAGAACGTTGGCAAAATAATTCGTTTCGCGACTCCTTCGCCGTCCCGTGTCGGAAGCGGGAAAAGAAATTCGTGGGACTTCAGAAAGCATTTGCCGTGAAATTTTATACTAGCCGCCAAGTCGTTCTTAAAACGAGTGAAACGACAAATGTCAGGAATAACTTCTTTTTTCTTTAGGGCACGAAGCACCTACGTTCATAACCGCTTAAATCATGACTTAGAATGGCCGGTTAATGGAGAAAGTGCTCTGTGATTCTTCGAGTTAGGTGGCACATGGAAGCCTAAACTATAATCACAGTAAGCAAGAACGTTATTTAAAAAGCACCAAGACAACAGAATAGGTGAAGTGAACTATTAAATCGACTCTCCTTATGTAGAGGACGTTCGATAATAGCTTCTAGGCCAACGGTTGCCAGCCATCCTGAGACCATTTCTCGTGGTAGTGATCATTATATATTAACTAGCCACCCCCCCCCCCCCCCCCACTCCTTCCAACCACAATCATTGACATTAGCTCTAACTAAACTTTAGAATGAAAAAGAATTTTCTTTCAACACTGTTACTTTTAAAATGACGAAAGATAAACTATAATTAGTATTTTAGATGTTTCGTTAGACCACGAACTAATAAGTCAGTGAAACAAATGGTACTGCTTACTTCTAACAACTTTTTTTTTCATATAATGATGGAGTAGTCTCAGTATATCGCCATTCCTACCTACAATTCCATCGCAGGGGAAAAAAGCTAACTATCCACATTGAGGGTAGACATATTTTACAAAACAGGCGCCGGCCCCTGTGGCCAAGTGGTTCTAGGTGCTTCAGTCCGTAACTGAAAGGGAAGGAACTATTGGTATCCACTTGCTGTATCAGGACTTTGTGCAGCATGACCAGCGACGAGGGAAAATGTGTGCCAGACCTGGATTCAAACTCAGTATCTCCCGCTTACTAGGCAGTCGCGTTAATCACGGCGACACCTGAACACGTTGTTCAAAAAATGTTCGAAATGTGTGTGAAATCTTACGGGACTTAACTGCTAAGGTCAGCAGTCCCTAAGCAGAGCCTCTAAAGAGCATGAAATGGGTCGTGTAGCTTCAGTACAACAAAGGGTGCGAAAAAATTTTCTCTAATATATGAACCACTTTAAGAGCGCCTTTCAGATAATTGTTAGCTGTTGTCTGAGATGTCTCAGCTACACACAATATTCTTATTCAGTGACTTTGGACAAAACGACAAAGACACTGGTTTACCAAATTTCAATATACTTAAGCTAAATTATCATAAGGGCCAACACACACACCCATGCCCGAGCGAGGACTCGAACCTCCGCCGGGACCAGCTCCACAGTCCATGACTGCAGCGCCCTAGACCGCTCGGCGAACACGTTGTTTATCACAACTGCGAGGACTATTCGACACGCCTCTAGGCCATCACACGTTCCCACCTAGCGGCACGTATTCCCAGTCCCTGTCCATGCCCTGTCCATGTCCTCCCTTCTCGCTACTTGGAGATTCCTGCAAAATTGTGCATCCACACTGAATGCGGTGGATCCATATCAATAGTCTTTTTTTCCTTTCCTTTCTTCCCCTTTCTTCGTTAAGTCCAAAGAATAGACACCACGTATTCATGTAAAATTTAAGAGGTTAAGAAACTGACACTGAGTTAAGAGATGGCACACTATCAGTGGTTCGTTTTACTGACAGAGAAGTTGTGTGGGTCGCCACTTTACAGATGACAATGATTGAAAACACTGTGCCCAACACGTAGTCTAGCTAAATTTATCTCCTCTAGACGAGTTGGGCGACGGGAGGTCACCAAGCCTTCTGCAGGGCTTTAATCTCCTGGAATTTTTCCCTCAGAGAGACCATTTGTGCTCATGCCATAGTGATGGACCGCTTCTACGTACAATAATGCTCAAATCATCTGAGGGGACAGGATTGCTGAAAGGCTTGGGCTGTAGAGTTGGACCTTGGCAGCAGCATCAGCAAACTCATTTTGCGGCTCACCGACATGTTCACCAAACCACAGCATTAGCGAGCGATTAAAGGCATTCCTGGATCCATTATACTAACGGGTGGTACATGTACCTAGTGCAGAGCCTCTAAAGAGCATGAAATGGGTCGTGTAGCTTCAGTACAACAAAGGGTGCGAAAAAATTTTCTCTAATATATGAACCACTTTAAGAGCGCCTTTCAGATAATTGTTAACTGTTGTCTGAGATGTCTCAGCTACACACAACATTCTTATTAAGTTACTTTGGACAAAATGACAAAGACACTGGTTTACCAGATTTCAATATACTGTTTTCTTTAACTCAGCAATAGGTATGAACATACTATTATGTCTCTGGTGACTGTTTCAGTCACAATAACAGATGAAACAAAATAAGTTAAGCTCAGAGCTGTGTGGTAACATTATAAACTGTGAGTAAGTTCCTGCGTCTTTTGTTCACTAATCACCAAATTCGGAAATAGTAAGAAAGAGAGAATTAACAAGATAGCCATTGGGAAATTGCAAATAAATAAATATTAATGAAGATTTTTACAAATTCAGGAACATTAAAAAAGCCACACTGAGTAAAAAGTGTTCATTTTTCACTGCTCATAAATAGCCATTAGGCGTACGTCTTAGCACAACATAGATGCGATTTTGATCTGGTACTCAAAGTTTGTTTTACGCCTTGTTTCATATTAAACTGATATCAAATTAATTGCCTAATTAATTAAATTGATCAGTTAATTCCCCCTCCCCCTCTGGGAAATCCCCAGCCCTCCACACTGCTTTACCCTCCCCCTCTCCTCCACTCCTCCCAACCCTCCCGGAAAAAAACTGGCGGGAAAATCACTTAGTCTGGCTGAGTTGTTGAAATGGAAGTATTTCACGACACCAAATTGAAATCAAAGTCATTACACTGTATAGGATATGTTGTTTATTTGCAAAATACAATTGTAGACAAATGGACATTAGAATGGACAGGGACTGTGATTGCTGTGTTCGGATGAGGGCTGACTAGGCATCCCTTCGCTCACAGCTGCAGGCAGTGCTGACTTCGGTCACATAGCCTGAGGCTGTTGCCAATGGGCACCACTGTGGGGAGCTGGACTTGGGTATCACAGGGATGTCAACCACGTCCCGTCTGTCCCCAGATCGGTCTTCTGCTGTGGTTGCCTCGGTTGCTGCCCGCAGTGGGGCTGAGCCCTCGCCTGTGGTTGATTGGGAGGTCATTCCAAGGCGTGGCAGGCAGCGAAAGACGTCCCCGGAGGCTGATCATAAAGCCTCCCCAGTGCGTCTGACAAACAGGTTTCAGGTACTGTCTCTGGCTGAGCCAGATGCAGCTGCCTGCCCTGTTTCAGAGGATGATTCTCAGCCTTCAAGGTCCGGGCAGTCACAGAGGGTGGGCTTATTGGTAGTTGGGAGCTCCAATGTTTGGCGCGTAATGGGGCTCCTTAGGGATATGGCGGCTAAGGAGGGGAAGAAATCCAGTGTTCACTCCATGTGCATTCCGGGTGGAGTCGTTCCTGATGTGGAAAGGGTCCTTCCGGATGCCATGAAGAGCACAGGGTGCAGCCAGCTGCAGGTGGTGGCACATGTCGGCACTAATGACGTGTGTCGCTTTGGATCTGAGGAAATTCTCTCTGGATTTCAGGGGCTATCTGATTTGGTGAAGGCTGCCGGTCTTGCTTACGGGATGAAGGCAGAGCTCGCCATCTGCAGCATCGTTGACAGAACCGACTGCGGACCTTTGGTGCAGAGCCGGGTGGAGGGTCTGAATCAGAGGCTCAGACGGTTTTGCGACCGTGTTGGCTGCAGATTCCTTGACTTGCGCCATAGGGTGGTGGGGTTTCGGGTTCCGCTGAATAGGTCAGGAGTTCACTACACTCAGCTGGTGGCTACACGGGTAGCGGAGGCTGTGCGGCGTGGACTGGGAGGTTTTTTTAGGTTAGAAGGCCTCGGGAAAGTACGGGGTGGGCTGCAATCTCAAAGGGTGCATGGCAAGTACTGGACGGGCTTAGATCAAGGAACAGTCGGAATTGTAGTTGTAAATTGTTGTAGTTGTGCTGGGAAAGTCCCTGAGCTTCAAGCGCTAATAGAAAGCACAGAAGCTGAAATCGTTATAGGTACAGAAAGCTGGCTAAAGCCTGAAGTCCTGCAGAAATTTTTACGGAGTCTCAGACGGTGTTCAGGAAAGATAAATTAGGCAGAATTGGTGGTGGAGTGTTTGTGTCTGTCAGTAGTGGTTTATCTTGTAGTGAAGTCGAAGTAGATACTCCGTGCGAATTGCTATGGGTGGAGGTTATACTTAACAGTCGAACTAAGTTAATATTTGGCTCCTCCTACCCACCCCCAGACTCCGATGATATAGTTGCTGAACAGTTCAGAGAAAATTTGAGTCTCGTAACAAATAACTACCCCACTCATACAGTTATAGTTGGTAGGGACTTCAGCCTTCGCTCGATATGTTGGCAAAAATACTTGTTCAAAACCGGTGGTAGGCAGAAAACATCTTCCGAGATTGTCCTAAATGCTTTCTCCGAACATTATTTCGAGCAATTAGTCCAGGAACCCACGCGAATTGTAAATGGTTGCGAAAACACACTTGACCTCTTAGCCGCAAACAATCCAGAGCTAATAGAGAGCATCATGACTGATACAGGGATTAGTGATCACAAAGTCGTTGTAGCTAGGCTCAATACCGTTTCTTCCAAATCCACCAGAATCAAACGCAAAATAAGTTTATTTAAAAAAGCAGATAAATTGTCACTAGATGCCTTCCTAAGAGTCAATCTCCATTCCTTCCGAACTGACTATGCAAATGTAGACGAGATGTGGCTCAAATTCAAAGATATAGTACCATCAGCAATTGAGAGATTCATACCTCATAAATTGGTAAGAGATGGAACTGATCCCCAATGATACACAAAACAGGTCCGAACGCTGTTGCAGAGGCAACGGAAAAAGCATGCGAAGTTCAGAAGAACGCGAAATCCCGAAGATTGGCTAAAATTTACAGACGCGCGAAATTTGGCACGGACTTCAATGCGAGATGCCTTTAATAGGTTCCACAACGAAACATTGTCTCGAAATTTGGTAGAAAATCCGAAGAAATTCTGGTCGTATGTAAAGTACACAAGCGGCAAGATGCAGTCAATACCTTCGCTGCGCAGTGCCGATGGTACTGTTACCGACGACTGTGCCGCTAAAGCGGAGTTATTGAACCCAGTTTTCCGAAATTCCTTCACCAGGGAAGACGAATGGAATATTCCAGAATTTGAAACACGAACAGCTGCTAGCATGAGTTTCTTAGAAGTAGATACCTTAGGGGTTGCAAAGCAACTCAAATAGCTTGATACGGGCAAGTCTTCAGGTCCTATACCGATGAGGTTCCTTTCAGATTACGCTGATACAATAGCTCCCTACTTAGCAATCATGTACAACCGCTCGCTCACAGATACATCTGTACCTCCTGATTGGAAAATTGCGCAGGTCGCACCTGTGTTTAAGAAGGGTAGTAGGAGTAATCCATCGAACTACAGACCTATATCATTGACGTCGGTTTGCAGTAGGCTTTTGGAGCATACACTGTATTCAAACAATATGAATCACCTCGAAGGGAACGATCTACTGATACGTAATCAGCATGGTTTCAGGAAACATCGTTCTTGTGCAACGTAGCTAGCTCTTTATTCGCACGAAGTAATGGCCGCTATCGAGAGGGGATCTCAAGTTGATTCCGTATTTCTAGATTTCCGGAAAGCTTTTGACACCGTTCCTCACAAGCGACTTCTAATCAAGCTGCGGGCCTACGGGGTATCGTCTCAGTTGTGCGACTAGATTCGTGATTTCCTGTCAGGAAGGTCGCAGTTCGTAGTAATAGACGGCAAATCATCGAGTAATATTGAAGTGGTATCAGGTGTTCCCCAGGGAAGCATCCTGGGACCTCTGCTGTTCCTGATCTATATAAATGACCTGGGTGACAATCTGAGCAGTTCTCTTAGGTTGTTCGCAGATGATGCTGTAATTTACCGTCTAGTAAGGTCATCCGAAGACCAGTATCAGTTGCAAAGCGATTTAGAAAAGATTGCTGTATGGTGTGGCAGATGGCAGTTGACGCTAAATAACGAAAAGTGTGAGGTGATCCACATGAGTTCCAAAAGAAATCCGTTGGAATTCGATTACTCGATAAATAGTACAATTCTCAAGGCTGTCAATTCAACTAAGTACATGGGTGTTAAAATTACGAACAACTTCAGTTCGAAAGACCATGTAGATAATATTGTGGGGAAGGCGAGCCAAAGGTTGCGTTTCATTGGCAGGACACTTAGAAGATGCAACAAGTCCACTAAAGAGACAGCTTACACTACACTCGTTCGTTCTCTGTTAGAATATTGCTGCGCGGTGTGGGATCCTTACCAGGTGGGATTGACGGAGGACATCGAAAGGGTGCAAAAAAGGGCAGCTCGTTTTGTATTATCACGTAATAGTGGAGAGAGTGTGGCAGATATGATACGCGAGTTGGGATGGAAGTCATTAAAACAACGACGTTTTTCGTCGCGGCGAGATCTATTTACGAAATTTCAGTCACCAACTTTCTCTTCCGAATGCGAAAATATTTTGTTGAGCCCAACCTACATACGTAGGAATGATCATCAAAATAAAATAAGAGAAGTCAGAGCTCGAACAGAAAGATTTAGGTGTTCGTTTTTCCCGCGCGCTGTTCGGGAGTGGAATGGTAGAGAGATAGTATGATTGTGGTTCGATGAACCCTCTGCCAAGCACTTAAATGTGAATTGCAGAGTAATCAGATGTAGATGTCGACAGGACTGTGGATCCTTTTATTTGGCAGGAAAAGCTCGCAATCGCAATATGTTTAGT
Source organism: Schistocerca serialis cubense (assembly GCF_023864345.2). NCBI lineage: Eukaryota > Metazoa > Arthropoda > Insecta > Orthoptera > Acrididae > Schistocerca > Schistocerca serialis. The sequence goes on along the minus strand of NC_064638.1, from coordinate 343,704,073 downwards.
TGATGAAATGTTGGTGCTGGACAGAAAGGTGTTGAATAATTACATTACATGTAAGCATTCAACGGAGAACTATGTCCTTAGCGCCCTACATGAGAACTGGAAACGAAAGATAATGGAGGAGAGTATGAAGAAGAGTACTTTTCAGAAAATAATGGTGATGCAGCGCAATGATCTGAAGATGCTTTTCGCAACTCGTGCATACAGTTGCTTGCGCTGGAATTGTCTACGTTTTTCGAAATGTCCAGTCAATATGCGTAAGAGACGAATGGGCACTCTTCAACAACCCCAGACAGTCTGAGTTAGTTCACAATTCCACCATGAGAGGGCACTCGGAATAGTGACATCAGGAGTTTCTCCCCCCTGGAAACTGACGGGAAGCAATGGGAACACGGACGTGTCCCCTCCCCCTTTCTCCTCCAAGCTGGTAACTGACAGGAGTGAAGCGTCAACTCATCTGATCATGACGTAGAGGATACAATGTGACTGCAGTAGCGTGCCAGCCTAAAACAGCACAACAACTCTGAAGTGTCAGCAGCAGTAACTGACACTGTCCACCATCTCTTGACAAAATAGAAGTGGCAAAGTGGGTACTCATTACATGTTTCTCTGCTTTTGCTTATTATTTGTTCAGCTCCATGTCTTTGTTTCCACATGTAACGCTTCTTCTTTGTTCAGCAGTTTACAGCGTGCATGGACCTGTGAGGTGACCTACAGCTTATCGGGACTGGAAGTGGCCTCCTACTTATACAGACCTGTAGAGGTGACCTTCAACTTGTTGGGACCAAAACAAAATGGTTCAAATGGCTCTGAGCACTATGGGACTTAACTTCTGAGGTCATCAGTCCCCTAGAACTTAGAACTACGTAAACCTAACTAACCTAAGGACATCACATACATCCATGCCCGAGGCAGGATTCGAATATGCGACCGTAGCGGTTCTACACTGAAACGCCTAGAACCGCTTGGCCACCCCAGCCCACTTGTTGGGACCAGCAGTGCCTCCAGCGTGCCAGGCCCTCAGGGACTGCTGCATCTGGGATACTATAGTGCCTCTGGTCAGCGTGTTGGGAAGGACAATGACCTGCTACTGTCTGTTCTGCTCATCGAAGAAGACACCCAGCCTATCCGCAACTCGCAACAGTGCACGTGGGGTCGTAAGAAGCATGGCACTACACTCGGACATACGCGCCGTACCAGAACATTCCTGTGGTGCTGCAAGGACAGAGTTTAAATATTGTGTATAAGAAGATGTCAATTGCTTCTGATTTTCTGTTCAACATATAATTTAACTGCTAGTGGCTCAAAGCGTCTAAATGCTGGTATGGAAGCAGAAGCGGATGGTGACTTGTGTCTTGTGATGGAGATCGAAAGTGTGACAAAGAATATTAAAATGCGATTTAACGAGTTGGGATGGGAAGAACTATGTCGTCGCACTATACACCACATGAGGACTGGCCACGGGGTGGCAAACCTGACGTGAGCAGCGGGTGCTGGCCCAAGCCCAGCCTGCCACTCGGTTTTGCTCAGCCCTTCTCGGAGGTACATTCAGCATTGCGGTGCGGAATTTTGCTGTCGGCACAAGTCTCTGAGTTCCACAGAATCGTGGTGTCAGCGCTGCTTACCGTTCGCTATTTGTTTGTGTTATGAAGTCGTTCACAGGTCCAGTGACTTCGCAAAAAGAGGCACACTAGAGATATATCATCACAATCCTTTAAAAAGAATGGGAATGACAGAAGAGAGGGATGAGAAGTCTCAATTCTCAAAAGCGACAGGTACTAGTTATTTGCTACGAAATGACCTTGTAGTACCATTCAGAAAGAATTTAAACTTCTAGATGACAATGAAAGAGCAAAAAATTACAATGATCGATAGGCGAGCATCATCGTTCTGTACCTCAAAAAGCACTTCCCACTAAATTTGCTGGCATGGAGCACTTGAAGAAATTGCTGGAAAGAATAGTAAAATTTCTGAAGTCGTACCCATTATTCCATCATTTGCAACAGCTTCCAGAGGAAACTAACAAATGGTATGGAGACTTCAAATACGAGTTATTACTGTCTAGTGCGGTGGTTAAGTCAAGGGGCATGCATGGAACTGTTTTCCGATTTAAATCCTAAGAAAATGTTCAAATGTGTGTGAAATCTTATGGGACTTAACTGCTAAGGTCATCAGTCCCTAAGCTTATACACTACTTAACATAAAGTATCCCATGGACAAACACACACACTCATGCCCGAGGGAGGACTCGAACCACCGCCGGGACCAGCCGCGCAGTCTTAAATCTCATTATTGTTGAATTCGTGAAGGAAAATAGCAGCGCAAGAACGAAAACTGGAACGTCGGGAATGGATTGCAGACTTCGCATTTTAAGTGGACTGCTTTCTGATTTGATGGCGATGCATTCAAACAGAAAATCGTGTTGTAGAAGGGACACATTCTGACGAAGACAGTCCAGTTCCCTAAGCTCACTGGCGTCAAAAAATGAGCCTGCTTTGAAGAGTTCATTGTAGCCTTGCAACAATTACAACGATAGTTATATAACGGTTTTGCGGATACTATCAGTCTTACATCTAGCTTCGAGCTATTTTCGAGAAAGCTTGCCGTTTCAATTGAAAGCACCCCTGTGCATGTGCAGATGTAATTGAGTAACCTGCAAGGTAATTCCAGTTTTAATTACAAACTTATTAGGTTAAAAATCTCCAGGACGTCTACATTGCTTTCTGCACGTAGATTTTCCGAGTATACATAACGCGGTTGCAAAAGTGCGACAATTTTTCGCTCGATATATTTGTGTGAAAGACCTTTCCTCTATTAGGGAACTAAATAAGTCACAATAACGTGGCAACTTTAGTGCGAAACTCTGTGAAATTGTCTGCATCTATCCATATGCCGACATTTTCTACCAGATAAAAATAATATTTATGTCTTCAACGCGCCAAAAATGCTTATTTAATACGGCATATTTGTTTTGTTTGCAATCTATGTAGTTGAGAAATGTGAAACGGAAAACCAAATCGTATTCAGTACTGCTGTACTGCTATTTAAAGTGGGGCGTTAGCTGTTTTCCCTCTTCCCCCTCCTCATGCTCAGGCTTGGTGGTGGAGGGAATGTGAAGCGAGGCTGAGCACTTTTGCACTCGGGCCAGGGTATTGCCCGCAAGCAGAAATCTTGGCCATCCTGCCCTGCTCAGCTTGCAGATGACTCCTTCTCCCCTGGACATTTTCTGTACTGGTCTGACGCTATACGTCACAGCAATGTACAAAGACATAGCACTCCAGATGAATTAAGCGACCTGTCCATTTATCTACAGCACTCCATCGTTATGAACTTATGTGCACCAAGTATGGTGTCATCTCTTCTATCGGAGACACTGAACAACTAGCTGCCGTATATTTAAGCTGGGTACAATGACGCTGTGAAATATCTTCGTGTGCATTGTGCATGTATGGATGATTTAGAACACTGCTTCAGTTGATGTACCAATGCAGAGCCAGAGTCAACCGTGCTAGATATAGAAGCTATCCATGATAAATTTACGCGTGAAATACCCGAGTTTTATGATTCATCCTTCAGTCTGAGGGAAATATGTGCTGAATTTTGTGTATACAAGACACCTTTATTTGCTAAACTCTGTACTAGTGTGACGAGAAGTAATGAACCAGTGGATTTCTTTTATGATGATAACGTGGATGCCGTGTACGATTTGTGAATAAAATGTATGTTATCACAAGCCATGAGTTGTTTTTCCTTACCTCTCATTATAATCTTTTTCAGCCGGAATTTTTTGATGGTCCGTCCAACTGTGTTAAGACAAATGTTGTCATGTCATTGGTAACACATCCGTGTGGAGTCCGCTTTAAGCATGTATGTGTGATCCCAAAAACACTGTTTCAACCCAAACAACAGTTATTACAGGAGATATTGCAAAGTGTCGGTGGTGGGACCCACACAACATTCACTGAAAGTGATGATGTCCTTCCACTGGAAAAAGTAAAGCCAAACACCGCGTTCATATTCGAAAATATTGCCGTGGAAAACCAGGATCACATTCGAAGAGATTTCTGGTTTCATCGTCGTATGAGAGCTGACTTATGTTATTTAAGTCAGATATAATCCAGAAGCTCAAAACAATTATTGAGGGATAATGCAAACATTATTGCTTTCAAACAATACAGCTTGAATTTAAAGCACGTTTACAAAGCACATGTAGGAACTTATATGTCATTCAATTAATTTATAAAGATATATGGAGATTGCTGAAATCATACGCAGAACAGGTTTCTTGTTACTGATAAAACAAGGAACCTGACTGATGGAAGGTATAGACAAAACTTCCAAGAGTTTCTATATATGTAACTACGATAAGAGTCACAGTCGTAAATATCACACAATGGATAATTTCACATGCATGTCGATCACTCAACTTGAGAGGATGGGTATCCATAGACAGAACTTTTACTTGCATGTGGTTGGAAAAGTTCAGGATCTCGAACATGAGGCTCGGAATGTACTCAAGGAACTACTGACGTGCTGACGTGTTGTCAGACCATCATGAGATCATTACATTAAATGAGAAGATTAATGTAATTGAAAACAAAGTAGGTTACGTAACTATCAATACCGCTTCAGTTGAAAAGAATTTACTAGTACACTACGTGATCAAAAGTATCCGGACACCTGCCTGAAAATTACTTACAAGTTCGTGGCACCCTCCATCGGTAATACTGGAATTCTATATGGTGTTGGCCCACCCTTAGCCTTGATGACAACGTCAAATCTCGCAGGCATACGCTCAATCAGATGCTGGAAGTTTTCTTGGGGAATGGCGGCCAATTCTTCACGAAGTGCTCCACTGCGGAGAGGCATCGATGTAGGTTGGTGAGGCCTGGCACGGTCGGCGTTCCAAAACATCCCAGAGGTGTTCTACAGGATTCACGTTAGGACTCTGTGTAGGCCAGTCGTCCATTACAGGGATGTTATTGTCGTGTAACCACTCCGCTAAAGGCCTTGCATTATGAACAGGTGTTCGATCGTGTTGAAAGACGCAATCGCCATCCCCGAATTGCTTTTCAACAGTGGGAAGCAAGAAGGTGCTTAAAACGTCATTGTAGGCCTGTGCTGTGATAGTGTCACGCAAAACCACAAAGGGTGCAAACCCCATCCATGGAAAACACGACCACACCATAACACCACAGCCTCCTAATTTTATTGTCGGCACTACACACGCTGGCAGATGGCGTTCACCGGGCACTCGCCATACCCACACACTACCATCGGATTGCCACATTGTGTACTGTGATTCGTCACTCCACACAACGTTTTTTCACGGTTTAATCGTCCAATGTTTACGCTGCTTACACCAAGCGAGGCGTCGTTTGGCATTTACCGGCGTGATGTGTGGCTTATGAGCACTCGTTCGACCATGAAATCCAATTTTCCTCACCTCCCGCGTGATGTGTGGCTTATGAGCACTCGTTCGAACATGAAATCCAATTTTCCTCACCTCCCGCGTAACTGTCATAGTACATGCAGTGAATCCTGATGCAGTTTGGAATTCCTGTGAGATGGTCTGGATAGATGTCTGCTTATAACACATTACGATCCTCTTCAACCGTCGGCGGTCTCTGTCGGTCAACAGACGAGGTCGGTCTGTACGTTTTTGTGCTGTACGTGTCCCTTCACGTTTCCACTTCACTATCACATCGGGAACAGTGGACCTAGGGAAGTTCAGGAGTGTGGAAATCTCGCGTACAGACGTACGACACAAGTGACACCCAATCACCTGACCACGTTCGAAGCCCGTGAGACCCGCGGAGCGCCCCATTCTATTATCTCACAATGTCTAATGACTACTGAGGACGCTGATATGGAGTACATCGCAGTACGTGGCAGTAAAATGCATCTAATATGAAACACGTATGTTATTCGGGGTTGTCCGGATACTTTTGATCAAATAGTGCATATAAGGTGTGGGCCACACAGAACTCTACTTAGTATAGAACAAGACGCTGAATAAGCATAAAGCTACTGAGGCATGGAAGGCTATTCGTGAGAAAATGCGTATGCTAAAATTAGTTCATCTGGAGTGCGATCGGACAATAACAGAAAGCTTTAATCCGGTTTCTCAATCTCCTGGTCAGCTCTTGGTAAAATTATGTGATGATGATGACGATCCTACCGCCAATTTCATTAACCATCACTGTGATGCTAGGATAGACAGAATATTCGGTGTCGTTAGGGCAAAAACCATAAATACTGAGCACACAGCCAATAAGTTTAATTGATAATACAATTTCAGAGAGCACCAGGTCTACTTAACTCTATTTTCCTAAGACCTTCGGAAACGCTACATTATTCAGCTAAAATCTGGGCATGTATTGTGAAATACTGCATTTGATGATCTACATAATAAAGCAAATGGAGTGAAAAAAGCCAGAACAGTGTGAAATACGAAACCGTTATAAAACCTGTAGTAGATGGTGAAAATAGCTGCCTTCGTGGTATTGACATTCAACATAATAGGATGAACAATCGACTACCGCAGTGTATGTACACATATCAAAAGAAGTTTTGCATCACCTCAGTCCGAGAGTTCCGGAACCTCTACAGAAAATTGGAATAGAGATCAACATAAACATCATTTCCGCCCTTTTTATTGCTCATGAAAACTCCATACATTGCATGTTGTACCACCATACAGCGAGACTTTCAGAGGTGGTGGTCCAGATTTCTGTACACACTGGTATCTCTATTATCCATTAGCAAGTCCTCTTGCATTGATGCATTCCTGTTATCGTCGTGGCATACTATCCACAAGTTTATCAAGGCACTGTTGATCCAGATTGTCCCACTCCTCAACGCCGATTCGGCGTAGATCCCTCAGAGTGATTGTTGGGTCACGTCGTCCATAAACAGCCGTTTCACTCTATCCCAGGCATGTTCGATAGGTTTCATGTCTGGAGAACATACTGGCCACTCTAGACGAGCGATGTCGTTACCCTGAAGGAAGTCATTCAAAAGATGTGCATGATGGGGGCGCAAGTTGTCGTCCATGAAGATGAATGCCTCGCCAATATGTTGCAGATATAGTTGTACATACGGTCGGATGATGCCATTTACGTATCGTACAGACGTTACGGCGCCTTTCATGGCCACCAGCGACGTACGTCGGCCCCACATAATGTCACTATAAACAAAATGGAACCTCCACCTTGCTGCACTCGCTGGACAGTGTGTTTAAGGCGTTCGCCCTGACCGAGTTGCCTCCAAACACGTCTCCGACGACTGTCTGGTTGAAGGCATATGCGACACTCATCGGTGAAGAGAACATGAAGGCAATCCTGAGCGGTCCATTCGGCATGTTGTTGGACCCATCTGTACCGCGCTGCATGGTGTCGTGGTTGCAAAAATGGATCTCGCCATGGGCGTCGGTAGTGAAGTTGCGCATCACGCAGCCTATTACCTACACTTTGAGTCGTAACACGACGTCCTGTGGCTGCACGAAAAGCATTATTCAACATGGTGGCTTTGCTGTCAGGGTTCCTCCGAGCCATAAGCCGTAGTTAGCGGTCATCCACTGCAGTAATGTCCAGACAGCCCTTGGGCAGCCTGAGCGAGACATTTTTCGACAGTTACTGTCTCTCTGTATGTCCTCCATGTCCGAACAACATCGTTTTGGTTCACTCCGAGACGTCTGGACACCTCCCTCGTTGACAGACCTTCCTGGCACAAAATAACAATGCGGACGCGATCGAACCGCGGTATTGATCGTCTAGTCATGATTGAACTACAGACCACATGAGCCGTATACCCCTTTCCTGGTGGAATGACTGTTGGACTCCCTCCATCTAATAGGCTCTGCTCATGCATGGTTGTTTACATATTTGGGCTGGTTTAGTGACGTCTCTGAGCAGTCAAATGGACTGTGTTTGTGATACAATATCCACAGTCAACATCTATCTTCAAGAGTTCAGGGAATTGAGCTGATGCAAAAAAATTTGTGTGTGTGTGTTATGACGACCCCAATGAAATACTAGCTGCCACTGATTATACAGCTCATTTGAATGAGGTTGTTTGTAATTTCAAAGCTTACAGAGAGAGAGAGGGGGGGGGGGTATCATCGAATAAGTATGGGGACAGTAGTTCGAGAACTACACAGACCAGCATGCAAAACATACCCTAATAGATAAGTTATGATTAAAGGTTTAGATGAACTATGGCAGGTTTATCTTGTAGATATGAGGGAGGCTTTGCGTGTGAATAATGGCTCCAAGTATATTTTAATGGTCACTGATACGTACTCTGAATTTGCCTGGGCATTACCTGTGAAAACAAAAATGAGGAGAGTTGTCGCAGAGGGTTTGAGCGTTTGTTGCAGACACGAACGATTCGATGTCCAGACAGCCTCCAAACAGATCACAGTGGTGAGTTTTGCAATGGGTATTTCAAGACCATGATGGGGCAGTATGGAATAAAACATAACATTCATCCACCTGAAGGCGAGTGTCGTGGAAAGTCTAAACAGAAAAATAAAAGGTCAAATGTGGGTGTGTTTTAATCTCCACGGCTCATACAAATGGATAAATAACCTCCGACAAATAACTGCGCAGTATAATCGAGCCAAACATGGCACAATTAAACTGAGACCAATTGATGTTCGTGATAATGGACAGCTAGATACGTTATGCTACCAGATTAAAATGCTGGATCCACTCAAACAAAAGTTTAATGTGGCTGATTTGGTGCATATTTCAAATCACAAGACAGCATTAGAGAAGTCATACCTACCAAAGTGGCCAACTGAGAAATTTACAGCTTCCAGGGAGCAAAGAACGAATCCTAGAACTCATATCTTTAAGGATAACTGTGGTGTGTAACTGGAGGTTGCTTTTACACAGAAAAATTGCAGAAAATCTCAGAACTGGATGTGTTTCTCATAGAGAGGGTCATGAGACACTGAGGGAATAGAGCGCTAGTTTGTGTCTTGGTTTTCCTGCAACACAAAAGAGTTAGACTGCGGCTGATGATTTGCTATATAATAGAATGCGCAGACCACAACCACAACAGTAGTATGACATGTGTGACAGGAGATTCGTTACAGGATGTGGTAGAGATACTGACTGCTGGTCGAATTACATATTCCTGGTATAAATGCTGTGGACATGGAACAAAGCTTCAAAAACGGTTGGCACACACGCTACTTGACGAGGCACATATAGAATGTGACATTGCATACATGAAAAATCAAAATCTTCCACAATGTCACGGTGCAGATCGCATTTTACGTAATAAAGCCAAAGCAGTATATGCAAAAAGGGATGTTGGATAGGTCAACGCATTGCTGTATTTGCAATTGAAAAAAAATGCGTAGTAAAATTTAGTTGGATTTGGAGTTAAATTTCAAGTCAGTTATGAATGCAGCATGTCGCACACTAAAGCAGAAGATGAAGAAGAAGATAAAGATGTCGATGAAGAAGAAGAAGAAGAAAGAGCAAGGCTGTTTAAAAAACAATATCCTGTCAACGATGTATTCAGTTAAAAGCGCCCTGAAGCATAAAACAATGATTAAAGCACCCAGGGTTCTACCAATATACAAGACGAAAAGAAACAAACATCATCCAAACAGGCCTTGAAGGCTCAGCTCTTAGGCGTCACCGGATGAGAATACAGAGGGGCATGTGGTCAGTGCACTGCTCTCCCAGCCGTGTTCAGTTTTCGTGACCAGCAACGCTATTTCTCAATCAGATAGCTCCTCAACTGGCATCACAACTGTACCCTACTTTCCAACAGCTCTCGGCAGACCCGAACAGTGACCCTTCCAAGTGCTAACCAAGCCCGACAGCACTTCGGTGATCTGACGGAAACCATAGTTACCACTGCGGCAAGACTGTTGGAAAATACCCATTCCAGCCCTTGCAGATCTCTCAGCAGTGGGTCCTCTGCCTGGTGGTGCTGCAGTAGCTATTGCCAGGACAGTCGATAATCCACAGAACTCCCAGGAGCAAGCAGAGGAAGGAAGGAGACAAAACCACATTATGGAAGCAACAATCATCAGGAAAGATCTATACCTGAAACATTACAAGAAAGGGCTACGTCTCTCCACAAACAAAACAAAAAAAAAAAAAAACACTTTGTCATCCTACTGGACATTATGGAAGCAACAATCATCAGGAAAGATATATACCTGAAACATTACAAGAAAGGGCTACGTCTCTCCACAAACAAAACAAAACAAAAAACACTTTGTCATCCTACTGGACAGAGAGCTTACAAATACAGATCTGCTTAAGTCTGTTAGAAAACAATTCAACCTTCCAAGATTTAATCGTGTGTTTGTGCAGGAAATCCAGAGAAAGCAGAACTTTGAATTTAAATGTTTCTGGAGCAGCTGTAACCCAATGGCTGGTGTATGTTAAGAAAAATGCAAATAACTTCTACTTTTCCAACTTATTTGGCGACCAGCAACCGCCGGAAGATTTACAATGGTGCTTCACTAGGAGGAGACAAGTGTTCTACAATTTTCAACGCTACCAATACAACAGCATCCTAAATATCAGAGGCTACCAATAAACTGCATCTGGAAATTAATAGTAGAAATGAAATTGTGGAAATAGAACCTGGTGCATACGATATTGGTGACTAAACGAAGTTTTAAAACAGTCTGAAAAAGGGATCAAGCTAAGTCCAAACATTAATTTACCTAATTGTAAGATAAGGGTGGTGAATGCAACGATTGACTTTAACCAGAGAGGTTCAACAGGACAATTACTGGGTTTCAAGAAGGGACATGTTTTGAAGAAGGATTCTAATAAATTTTACAGATCTGATCAGACTATGGATATACTTCACATCAGTACAATCCGTAATGAATGTAACTTTGCAAAGAACTCCTATCTCAACAACAGAGTGATTCATACAGTTGGATCCGCTTATAATATTGTTGAGGCTCCCAGTGACAGCTCAGACACTGTTCGAGGCTGCATATTGTGGACCATAATAATCAACTTGTTAACTTTCATGGCGGGTCAATCATTCTGCGATCACATCTCAAACAGGATGGGCATAAGGTATAAAACGAGCACACACAACCCGCAGCACAGCGCTTAACGGCAGAATCACAGGGTGATAAGACATGTGTACCATGAGTTTCCTGAATCAGTGGGCCTGAAACCCTGCAAATACATCGCTCACTATAACGGTCCCAGTAGAATATGATGAGCAAGTTATACCCACCTAGGCATAATTCTCACATGAAACTTAGACTTCAACTACATTTAATAAGAACACAAAATTAGGATTGTCATCCAGCAAGAAGATGCTTTACCCATCCCATGTAAGAGTTCCATATGTTTGTATGGGATATTTACGAAAAAGGATGATATTTTCACAGTGGGGTCAAAGCTTACGCATAGTACTTCAGCATTTCTGTCTCAGGAAATATGACATAAACTTAACGCGGTTGAGACTGACTATAGACGTAATGTAGGCGTAGCACCAACCCTGAAAACCTAAGTCCCTGTCTTGCACTCATTTTTGGAAGGTTTGGAAAATACAGGATGGTTCATAAGCAAGCCAATGGCTAACACAGTGGAAGAGTATAAGAGATTTACTGCCTACATACCTCTAAAACTGCTTATGGGGTACTCTGAGGAGATGTGGAGAATTATTATGAGTGCTAAACAGGAACTTACTCTGGTACAGAGCGTGACGGATAACAACTCATAAATTCAAGGACCCCAAGAGGAGAACGAAATCTTCATCAATAAAATAATATGAAAATACCTCTCATCGCTGTAGTGGACCAGGAGCGTTTGAAGCTCAGGACTTTTAAGTCCTGAACGCTGGTGCATATCTGCCATTAAGTTTCCATTTATGGAAACTTTTGAATACCCAGTGCTACCGAGGGCAACCAGAATAATGTGGTCTATTAAAACCTCTCTTCAATTGCAGACATCCAGATTCATCATACTTGGATTTCCTACTGACAGACGGGGGAATACAGCAAATGCTACCACAGCATTTAAAATTGCAATTTAACTATTGCCAGAGTCTCGTAACAGTGGGATGAAAATGTATACAGTATTTGAATGTACGCAAATTCCCGTACCCTTTATTATAACGATGCTGAAGAGGAAGGTTGTCTACTAAGCCCACGGAAATTCAAGGAGCTTGTCCCAATCATTGTAATAGACTGCTCAAAATAGAAAAAGGTAATTAAATCAGAAACAGTAGATGTACGAATTAAACCTGAAATCTACAGCAAATTTCCCAGAATGCTCTAAATGGCCGAGTGATTAACTATTGCCTGCTCACTGGTGTTGTAAGGCGAGCTGTATAAATTAATAGGTGTTGTGCCATACCCAGAACATTTCACATCTCAAACTGTGAACATCTTTGCAGACTTTCAAGGTTTCTGTGATAATGAACGAGGGTGGATTACATTTAAAGATATAGCATTCACAGAAGATCCTCGTGTAATACACATTCTCAGCAACTATTGCATTACCTAGGTCTTTCAAGGATGTGAAATGTCCTAAAACATGGAGGAGTGAAAAGTACACTACTGGCCATTAAAATTGCTACACCACGAAGATGACGTGCTACAGACGCGAAATTTAACCGACAGAAAGAACATGCTGTGATATGCAAATGATTAGCTTTTCAAAGCATTCACACAAGGTTGGCGGCACCTACGACGTGCTGACATGAGGAAAGTTTCCAACCGATTTCTCATACACAAACAGCAGTTGATCGGCGTTGCCTGGTGAAAAGTTGTTGTGATGCCTCGTGTAAGGAGGAGAAATGCGTACCATCACGTTTATGACTTTGATAAAGGTCGGATTGTAGCCTATCACGATTGTGGTTTATCGTATCGCGACATTGCTGCTCGCGTTGGTCGAGATCCGATGACTGTTAGCGGAATATGGAATCGGTGGGTTCAGGAGGGTAATACGGAACGCCGTGCTGGATCCCAACAGCCTCGGATCACTAGCAGTCGAGATGACAGGCATCTTATCCGCATGGCTGTAACGGATCGTGCAGCCACGTCTGAATCCCTGAGTCAACAGATGGGGATGTTTGCAATACAACTATAATCTGCACCAACAGTTTGACGACGTTTGCAGCAGCATGGACTATCAGCTCGGAAACCATGGCTGCGGTTACCCTTGACGCTGCATCACAGACAGGAGCGCCTGCGATGGTGTACTCAACGACGACCCTGGGTGCACGAATGGCAAAACGTCATTTTTTCGGATGAATCCAGGTTCTGTTTACAGCATCGTGATGGTCGCATCCGTGTTTGGTGACATCGCGGTGAACGCACATTGGGAGCGTGTATTCGTCATCGCCACACTGGCGTATCACCCGGCGTGATGGTATGGGGTGCCATTGGTTACACGTCTCGGTCACCTCTTGTTCGCATTGACGGCACTTTGAGCAGTGGACGTTACATTTCAGAAGTGTTACGATCCGTGGCTCTACCCTTCATTCGATCCCTGCGAAACCCTACATTTCAGCAGCACAATGCACAACCGCATGTTGCAGGTCCTGTACGGGCCTTTCTGGATACAGAAAATGTTCGACTGCTGCCCTGGCCAGCACATTCCCCAGATCTCTCACCAATTGAAAACGTCTGGTCAATGGTGGCCGAACAACTGGCTCGTCACAATACGCCAGTCACTACTCTTGATGAACTGTGGTATCGTGTTGAAGCTGCATGGGCAGTTGTACCTGTACACGCCATCCAAGCTCTGTTTGACTCAATGCCCAGGCGTATCAAGGCCGTTATTACGGCCAGAGGTGGTTGTTCTGGGTACTGATTTCTCAGGATCTATGCACCCAAATTGCGTGAAAATGTAGTCACATGTCAGTTCTAGTATAATACACTCCTGGAAATTGAAATAAGAACACCGTGAATTCATTGTCCCAGGAAGGGGAAACTTTATTGACACATTCCTGGGGTCAGATACATCACATGATCACACTGACAGAACCACAGGCACATAGACACAGGCAACAGAGCATGCACAATGTCGGCACTAGTACAGTGTATATCCACCTTTCGCAGCAATGCAGGCTGCTATTCTCCCATGGAGACGATCGTAGAGATGCTGGATGTAGTCCTGTGGAACGGCTTGCCATGCCATTTCCACCTGGCGCCTCAGTTGGACCAGCGTTCGTGCTGGACGTGCAGACCACGTGAGACGACGCTTCATCTAGTCCCAAACATGCTCAATGGGAGACAGATCCGGAGATCTTGCTGGCCAGGGTAGTTGACTTGCACCTTCTAGAGCACGTTGGGTGGCACGGGATACATGCGGACGCGCATTGTCCTGTTGGAACAGCAAGTTCCCTTGCCGGTCTAGGAATGGTAGAACGATGGGTTCGATGACGGTTTGGATGTACCGTGCACTATTCAGTGTCCCCTCGACGATCACCAGTGGTGTACGGCCAGTGTAGGAGATCGCTCCCCACACCATGATGCCGGGTGTTGGCCCTGTGTGCCTCGGTCGTATGCAGTCCTGATTGTGGCGCTCACCTGCACGGCGCCAAACACGCATACGACCATCATTGGCACCAAGGCAGAAGCGACTCTCATCGCTGAAGAAGACACGCCTCCATTCGTCCCTCCATTCACGCCTGCCGTGACACCAGTGGAGGCGGGCTGCACGATGTTGGGGCGTGAGCGGAAGACGGCCTAACGGTGTGCGGGACCGTAGCCCAGCTTCATGGAGACGGTTGCGAATGGTCCTCGCCGATACCCCAGGAGCAACAGTGTCCCTAATTTTCTGGGAAGTGGGGGTGCGGTCCCCTACGGCACTGCGTAGGATCCTACGGTCTTGGCGTGCATCCGTGCGTCGCTGCGGTCCGGTCCCAGGTCGACGGGCACGTGCACCTTCCGCCGACCACTGGCGACAACATCGATGTACTGTGGAGACCTCACGCCCCACGTGTTGAGCAATTCGGCGGTACGTCCACCCGGCCTCCCGCATGCCCACTATACGCCCTCGCTCAAAGTCCGTCAACTGCACATACGGTTCACGTCCACGCTGTCGCGGCATGCTACCAGTGTTAAAGACTGCGATGGAGCTCCGTATGCCACGGCAAACTGGCTGACACTGACGGCGGCGGTGCACAAATGCTGCGCAGCTAGCGCCATTCGACGGCCAACACCGCGGTTCCTGGTGTGTCCGCTGTGCCGTGCGTGTGATCATTGCTTGTACAGCCCTCTCTCAGTGTCCGGAGCAAGTATGATGGGTCTGACACACCGGTGTCAATGTGTTCTTTTTTCCATTTCCAGGAGTGTGTATTTGTCCAATGAATACCCGTTTATCATCTGCATTTCTTCTTGGTGTAGCAGTTGTAATGGCCAGTGGTGTAGTTAACATGTTTCTTCCATACCGCTCACTGGAATGATCCCGGTATTCTCTATAAAAATATGGTGACATCGCATCAGTTATTTGACAACGCAGATACCACCATCTGTGTCAAAGGACAGGGAAGATCACATGGACGTGTCGAGTCTTCAGGTATGCAGCTATTCAAGATCTGAAATCCTATGGGTGCTCTGCTCTCCATCGACTCAAGAAAAAGATGATGGGACTGCATCGTGTAGTGTTTTCTTATGGGAATATAAAATTGCTTTTAAATTGGGTGACAAATAAATGGACTTTTGACTTACATTCTGTGTAGGTTTTTTACTGATTTCAGCTTGCTCACACTTTTAAAGTTATGTGGTGTGCAACTTAGACCAAATACTATGCCAGTTGTTCTCCTCAAGCACAAGTGATACAATTTTAGACTTATCTGCTATATGTATCTCGAGATGGACATGCTCATGTGTCACCTGTTCTCATAACCCAATACGTATAGCATGATAAGTAAAATCCCATGCAACCAATACAAATATTTTGTTATTCTCCGTCTGATTCTTAACAGCACTCATGTTGAAAACTATTGTGTTATGTGTCTACTGCACAACATTTATATTTACAGTGAAGAACGGCATAGGGTTTTCTGTAAACAGCAACAACAAAGATATATGGAAACGAAATTCTTTTCTTCAGTTTTCATGTATGTATAGATACAATTTACGTCTTGAGACAATTTAATTCTTTTTTCACAACATTGGTAGAATTTGGTTTTTGAGATACAATTCGGTTCTTCAAATACAATTTGGTTCTTGTGATAGAGTTTGGGTCTTTTTCATATATATTTTTCAGTGCAGAGATATACCAACTGCTAATACTAATAACTATGATTCCAAACTCCGCCCCCCTCCCCCTACCCAACAGGAGCACTGGTTGTGAATTAAAATCTGCATGGCACACAAGCACTGGCTGTAATTATTTACAATTTTTTCGATGGGTAGGGCTGATTTATAATGTTGACAATGTTTTCGCTGAACTTGTAGTTAAATATATGTGTCTACATTAAAAACTAATCATAATTGGATGACCAGCGGCAGGTGAAACTTAAAAACTATTCTGTTTACATTGTGTGCAGAGATTATTTTAAATGTACACATCTGAAAGGGCTATTTACAAGTATGTGTTCTGTCAGCACACATGGTGTACACGTGTTTTACACGCCTTTTGGTCTATTTACACTAGCACTGCACACACTGTGTGCACACATTTGTAATTTCACATAGAACACAACTATTTCAGCACGTGGTGTATGCATATATATTTACAAAAAATAAAATTTATGTGATGATAAACCGGTCATTCAGTTCCACATACAATCACTATTCACATGCACTCTCACTCTCTCTCATTCACACCACTCTCATCAAGTGAATAGAGTGAGTACAGGCAAGTTCAGTCTCATCCTCATAAATGACCCACTTATCGTCATAAGGCGACTGACCAATCTTAGATTACAGCACAGTGTACACCTCGCGCCCTCATGATTGAATACTACGAGTTTGCTGCACCGTATGTTGAGGCTGCGGCAGAGCACTGTGAACACCATCGTACAGAAACTGCAACTAATCTTCAATCACAGGGGCCCTTGACGCTGCACGATGCACACAATTTGCCCACCTCTGGGTGGCACCTCCCAATGTGCAGCACACATATATTTTGGATACAGACGAAGCTATCGGTATCCATAATTATAAAGTACCTTTGCATCAGAAAAATGAATTTTCCCTAGCTCATAATGGATCGATAAAGGTGGATTTTGGATAGGTGTAACGTCCACATCCCCACACAGACAGGTTTCATGAACTGTTCAACAGTCTTTGCCATCTCCACAGCAACAAATTTCTTACTGGAGATAGAGACCCATTTGAAATTTGGTCTAGCGATACACTTCCTTACGCTGAAAAGCCGATCCCATTTTCCTCCACAAGCATTTCTCAGTGTTTTCTTAAATTTTCCATTGTCTTCCCGAGAATTGTGTTATTCATTAATTTAAAAATAAACTTTTTCGAAATCATTCTTTTCAGAAGCCCTCATTTCGGCATTTGAATCAGTATACTCCTTCAACCAATGTGACTGCTTGTAGGAGATACTGTAGGTGATCTTAACTAACCAGCTCCGTCCCAAGGCAGAGACATGCTGGAGATTTCTGTAATACATGACGTATCTCTGTTTGTTCCTCAGCGTTGTCATTAGTTTGGTGGTGGAGCCTCCTCGAGGAACCAGTTGCTCTGGATATAGCGACAAATCGCTATGCACATCATGCAAACTAATAGCGTATTTG